>NC_051074.1:11866177-12166177 GCF_004664715.2 Peromyscus leucopus
TCTTTTGCCTAATGTTCAGTTGAGTTATTAGCTTTTCCTACTATTTTGTCTGGGTATTTATTGAAACTAGGATCTTGAAGAAATATTAGCACCACTATGTTAATTGTTGGCAGTATTCACAATAAGCATTTTGGAAAAAGCCTAAATATTTATCAATAAATAAATGGATAGAAATTAGTAAGTGTGATAATTATTCAGCCTTATGAATGGAAAGTCTGCAATACTGATGCCATGAATAAACTTAGAGTCTGCTGTGCAAAATGAAATAATATAAGTATGTGATTCTCATATGACATATTTCTAAGATTTGATATTGTAAAAAGGGCCATAAACTGCAGACAGAATGTCTGCAGGAGCATACTGCTCTGTATCTGTTCTAGTTGTCATGACACATTCCTGAGGTTCTTCCTGAAACTGAGTACAGCAGTTGGTCTAAGATGGAGTCTGTGTTGCCTTCACAGAAGAAGAATTGAGTGTAACTTTTTTTTTAACCACTTATTTATCTAGACACTTCAATCATAGATTATATAATCTATGATTTAAAAGAAACACCATCTAGTCTATTTAGTTATGTAAGCTCTCTACATTTTGCTTCAAAAAGATCTTAGGACATGGGCCACAACAGGAATTTATTTGTCCGTTTTCTAAACTTTACAGATGATCAATAAGTTACTGTACAATGATCCCAACTTATTTTTCTTCATAATTCTTTCCACTCTTACCTTCATTTAATTATTGATTTTACAATTCCATTAAAGTCCATACTTCCATTTGAAAATATTCCCTCTGGTGCTGGTAGTCACCAACTATTCTACCTGAAAGTCTGATGTAGCTTTTAGAATTCTAAATTTTATCATGTTTTTGAAATAAAAAGTATTTATCACACATTTTTTTTTGCCACTACAAAGTAGATAACCTAAATTAAAAAAAAATCACTGGGAATTCTATGCTTGTGATGTATTTATATGCACAATCACTAAAACTTAAACATAGAAATGCATATATCAACTTTCATATGAATAAAGTAGCTTTTTATTTTTTATTTTATTTTCTATTCAAGATGTATTTTTGTCATGCATGGTGGTGCACACCTATAATCCCAGTACTCAGAAGACTAAGGCTGGATGATTTAGAGTTTTAAGTTTTCTGAGTCAGCTTTTTTTAATTTTTTGAGATTATAATTACAATATTTCTCCCTTCTCTTAATTCCCTGTAAACCCTCTATATTCCTCTTTCTTATCTCCTTCAAATCCAGGGTCTCTTTTTGCACTGTTATTTCATATGTGTGCGTGTGCATGTGCATGTGCATGTGCATGTGCGTGCGTGCGTGCGTGCGTGCGTGCGTGCGTGTGTGTGTGTGTGTGTGTGTGTGTGTATGCATATCTATTCCTAACTATAACCTGCTTAGTTCATGGAATGCCACTTGTGTGCCCAGTTCTGGACAGCCAATGGATGTGGTCTTCCTTGGGGATGACCACCTCTTCCTCTCCCAGCTTTCCTCAGTCGCCTGTAATTATTATTTTTTTTTTGTAGGCCTTGTGGGTTTTTTTTTTTCTCTGTCTGGTTTGGTGTGGACATTTTTGTCATCCTTGTTCAGCTCATGTTTGGGCAGTCATGTTGGGGAGACTGTATGGGTGTAGCTTCGAATATTATTAATAGACAACCTCATAACAAACTCCCTGATTTTCTGGCTCTTACCATCTTTTTGTCTCCTGTTCCCCAATATTCCCTGAGGCTTACATGCAGGAGTGTTTTGTTGATGTAGCCGATGAATAGTTCATTTAAAATCTAATTGTATTTCTCTGGTTTATCAATAATTCTTGACATATTCCTTGTTTTTAACTGACTATAGGGTGTTTTTCTGTGGAATGGCATTGATTTTTTTAATCAAATATTTATTTTCAATGATTTGTTTCATTTTTTTATTTTATACTTTATAAGAGGCACTAAAACAAATGTTACCCTTCATAGCTCTCTACATAGATGTTGTTTTGGACAAACTATTAGCATTTATGATATTATTTCACATTTACAGGGATCTCTGCTCTTACTTTTACCATTGCAGAGAACCAATTTATGACACACTAAAGCAAATATCACTATGCTAAAAAAAATACTTAGACAAAAAAATATCTGGACTATATCAATGGAGAATAAAATCCTTTGTTTGCAAGGTTCTGGAATCAAAAACAGGAGTTGAGACCAAATTCTATGTCTGTGTGTGGACAGAGCCTTAGTGTAGCTTCAACTTCTGTCAACATAGCTGACAGAGCTAATTAAATAATTAGTAAGAATTTTTTTCCTTTGTAGGAGAAACTCTCTGCAAGTATGTGTGTGTGTGTGCGAGTTTGTGTGTGTGTGTGCTTGTATATGTGTGAGGGTGTGTATCTGCATGTGTGTGTGTATGTGTATGTATGAGTGGGGACATGTGTGTGTGTGTGTGTGTGTGTGTGTGTGTGTGTGTGTGTGTGTTCATATGCAGTAGTAGTAATAGTAATAGAGAGAGGGAAAAAGAGACATCAAGGTAGCTGGGCTTTTGACAAAACCATATGCTGGTGACATATACATTCCCATCTCATGTTCTAAACATTTTCAAATGACCTATTTTTGTGCTATGAATTCCTGAGCCAAAATAACATCACAGCACAAGGAAGGATGATCTTGTAAAAACGTAGAATGTTAAAGTACAAGGAGAGTTTCGATCTAAGATTTACTAAATTAAAGTACAAAACTTTTTTTCTTTTTTCAGATAACAGTAATGTAGGAGAATTAAATTTTAACACTGGCTTTGGCAGATAAAAATTGTACAAGGGCTTATGTCTTTGATGATTTTTCTACCTTTAATAGCTCAGTTCAATGATTGTTCTAACACACCCAGAAGGTCACTGGAAAGTAGAAAAATTATGTGAACATACAGATTTGAAATTTGTGGGCCATCCACAGAAGAGATACATCTTTTTATGATTTATTTTTATTTTTAATTGTGTGTATGCATGTGTTCATATGGGCATAGGTATATATGCATGTGGGTGCTCCAGAGGACAGAAGGCATCAAATCCCCTGGAACTAGCGTTATAGGTGGTTGTAAGCTGCCCAAATTTGGTTTGAGGAACTGAAGTCAAGTCTTCTTATAGATGTAACCAAACAATGCAAAAGAGAAAGCCGAGAGGTCAGAGCTCAGAGCTAAAATCTCACCCTTCCGCCTGCGGTGTCCCAGCTTCCCGAATGAGGGTTCTATTTCCTGTCTGTTCGTCTATTTAAAGTATTTTGTTCTGCCTTCTCATTGGTTGTAAACCCAAACATGTGACTGCCTCGTCACTGTCTGAATGTACAGCCCCCTAGGTCTTAAAGGCATATGTCTCCAATGCTGGCTATATCCCTGAACACACAGATATCTATGGGATTAAAGGCGTGTGCCACCACCGCCACACTCTTGCTATGGCTCTAATAGCTCTGACCCCCGGGCAACTTTATTTATTAACATACAATCAAAATCACATTTCAGTACAATTAGATTACCACCACATTTCCCCTTTTCTATTTTAATAAAAAGAAAAAAAAAGCAAAAGGTTATAACTAACAAAAGAAAAACTATATACAAAAGTACAATAACTATATACAATATATACAAATAATAAATACCTAAACAGGTATTGGACAAATCAGAGAAAATAATTCCATTATCTATCCTATTTTGGTAAATCCAAGATGTATCTAATGCACTTTCTATCCTAATTAATTTTTCAACTATATTTAACTAATCTTCAACCATAACTAACTAATCAACTCCCTCAGAGACCCAAGAAGGAAATAATATTAGCTAACAAAAATAAAAAACAGGAAGTGCATGCAAGCAACTTCCAAAAAATTTGTGAGTTGACAGAAACAGCCAGCTACCTGGGCAGTCACCTGAGGTTTCTCCGCAGTGTTGGGGCATCATCTTCAGCCTATAGGCTTAGTGTATCTGACAGACTCATTTGTGAAGTAGGATGTACACAAGGTCAACAGTTCAATCTCACATTGGGTGAGAGCAGTCCATGTACCAGAAACACCTGAATTCCACTAGTGTCCTGTCATGATTCAGGATTTTAAATTCTGGAAATTGTTGACAGTTTTTTAATTCAGCTGTCCATTCTTCTTGGCTGTGTATATATGGCTTCATCTCAGCATCCCCTTCTTCTCCACATCCCTCTATTAAATGCCAGTCTACTTTCGAGAGGCATGAACTTTCAGCTGCTGTTCCATTGCACAACAGAAGCCATCGGCCCTCTGCCTGTTAAGCTGCCTTCGAAGAAAAGGGCACCGTACCTTTTCCGGATGCGAAGGCCACTTCAGGGATGGGGCCATATTGTCCTGGCCTCAGAAGATGCCTTTTGATAAAGCCATAACCACACTTGTTTTGGCAAGAATCAATAGTCCCTTGTTTCGTGTTCTGTCTGTCCATTTTGTCCTGTTGATTTGAGGATACTTTGTTGTCCAGTGGCTAACTTTTGCCACAAGGAAATTTGACTCCATATGCAGTTTCTTCAATGCCCATATTTTCTCTGAAGTAGATTAGTACTGCCAGGAGCTGACATGTCTCAAAAAAGAAAAATTTTCTAAGTTATTAAAACATTTTAAATGCCATATTCTATAGATCTCTGAAGGGTTTGAAATGACCTGTCTAAAACATCTCTGCTCAATTTTTAAAACATATCTAATATGACTACAAGTTCTACTGTAATGTCTAACTACTAACTTTCATTCCTTTATATCCTAGTAGTTGGTAATAATAACATTCAAGGATCAGAAATTTGTATTACATTGTTAAATGAATGGTATAAATACAATTAGAAATATACATATAACATTTTCTAACAATATCAGTTTCAAATTTGTATACAATATAAAACAATTCAATCCAATGTAAAGTATTAGTAATTGTCTTTTTCTTTTCTTTCTTTCTTTCTCTCTTTTTTTTTAAACAAGAACCTTAAATCTAATCTCCTTTGCTTAGCCTTTTTCTTAACCCTTGACAATAACTTGTAACCAACCCCCCTAAATACTGAAAATTATCCCAGACCGAAAACCCATTAAAAAGACCAAAAAACCACCCACCCCACTCCACCTCTTTGGGAATGTGGGCGACGTAGTCTTAAAATTGCTTCCTGCTGGGTATGGGCAAAGTTTTCTTTATCCTGAAAGAATGCTCTGAGCACCTTGTAGTTCAAAGCTGATCTGTGGATGATGTTTGTCAGCTTAATGATATCATTATTGTCCACGTGGAATTGTTGTTGTTGTGGGGCCCCATCTTCTTTCTGGAGACTTCAGTTGATGTTAGGCCTGGCCATGATTTCCTGCAGAAAACTGATAAGAGACTCGAACACAAAAACATATATATGCAGCTAGCCTTTTTTCTAGAATTAGTTAGTACTCTATATGACCATTCATATCTTAACAAAGTTTAAAATGTATATATATTTATATATCTTTATATGTTAATCTTGTAAATTTTGATATAAAATTCATACTTTAAGAAAAGTTTAAAGAATCAGAATAGAATCAAAGAGTTGAGATTAGTAATAGAATAGTCCCTTAATTAATTTTGCTTTTGTCCTGTACCATAGCAGAAGATGGCTCTTATTCTGGCATGATACAGGGAGTTTGCATTTTCCTTTTAACAACATGCTTGATTTTAAAGAAGGAGAGAGCCATTCTCCAACTCCAAAGTCAGCTTTAAATTTTAATTGAACTGGGACTATTAGAAAACCAATAGTATTAAATCTTTAGAGAAAAGCAGAAACAAACATTTAGGAAGACATAAAAATTTTTTTAGATAATATATACCCATACACCGTTTCATTCTGTTTCTTGGGATAGATGATTTGTCCCTTTTCTTCAGTTGTCTCATTTGTCCAGTGTTCTTCAGATTCCTTAACCTTCATTCTCCTAAAAGACAAAAACAAAAACCTTTCCCCAAGACTAATTTTGGGGATGTTTCCTTTTGACAAGTTATTATCTGATTAAATGAAAAGGCATGTGTTATTGATACAAGTTAGTTTAAATTGGATGTTCATGCTAGTTGATGAACTTCACCTCCTTAATTAAGAGGTCTCTCTTGTTCAAATCGAACCTTTATCAATTTTGATGGTACCCACAGCTTATCTTCTCCTGTAGAAACAAAAGCAAAACCTCGTCCCCAATGTAATACATACCCTGGTTTCCATTCTGAGGTCAGCACATCCTTAAAGTATATAGGCTGATTTAATTCTGTAGTTTTTTCTATTATCCAATGTCTCTCTGCAGCTGTTGTTCCTTTCTCATTGGCATTCAGAAAATTCAAAGTTAGAAGAGCATTATGCAGTCTATTTCTGGGGGTTTTTGTTACCCATTTCTGTTTATTTAGCATATCCTTTAGAGTTCTGTTTGATCTTTCTATAACTGCTTGACCTGTAGGATTATGTGGTATGCCTGAAATATGCTTTATATTGTAATAAGCAAAAAACTGTTTCATTTTAACAGAGACGTATGATGGAGCATTGTCAGTTTTGATTTGTGCAGGTATACCCATGATGGCCATAACTTCTAGCAAATGAGTGATTACAGAATCAGCTTTTTCAGAACTCAAAGCAGTTGCCCATTGAAATCCTGAATAAGTATCGATAGTGTGGTGTACATATTTCAATTTTCCAAATTCTGCAAAGTGAAACATGTCCATCTGCCAGATTTCATTTCTCTGAGTACCCTTTGGGTTACATCCTGCTGGTAATGGCATTTGATTGTAGAAGGAACAAGTAGGACATTTCTTTACTATTTCTTTGGCTTGTTGCCAGGTTATGGAAAAATCCTTTTTTAAACCTTTACTATTAATGTGATGTTTTTTATGAAATTCTGAGGCCTCCAGCACATTTCCTATCAATAATTTATCAATCTCATCATTGCCTTGTGCTAGAGGGCCTGGCAGACCAGTATGGGATCGAATGTGAGTTATATATAAAGGATGATTCCTTTTCCTGATTGTATCTTGTAATTGAATAAATAATGAAGTTAATTCTGAAGCATCAGTGATAAATTCTGCAGTCTCAATATGTAACACCACTCTTTCAGCATACTGAGAGTCAGTTACTATGTTGAGAGGTTCTGAAAAATCCATTAATACCAACAGAATAGCATACAATTCTGATTTTTGAACTGAATTATACGGACTTTGAACCACTTTACTTAAATTTTCTGATTTGTAACCTGCCTTTCCTTCTTTGTTGGCATCTGTATAAAATGTACGAACTCCAGATATGGGTTTTTGCCGTACAATTCGAGGCAAGATCCAATCAGCTCTCTTTATAAGAACAATTCTATTGCTTTTGGGATATTTGCTGTTAATTTCTCCCAAAAAATTACTGCAAGCTCTTTGCCAAGGTTCACTTTCTGTCCATAATTTTTCAATGTCCTCCTTAGTTAATGGTACGACAATTTCTGCTGGGTCTATGCCTGCTAATTGACGAAGTCTCAATTTTCCTTTGTAAATTAAGTCAGAGATTTTTTCCACATAAGTTTTTAATTTTTTATTTGGTTTATTTGGTAAAAATATCCATTCCAATATAATATCTTCCCTCTGCATTAATATTCCAGTAGGAGAACGCCTAGAAGGAAAAATAACCAAAATGCAATCCAGCTTTGGATCAATACGATCCACGTGTCCTTCATGCACTTTCCTTTCTACCAAGGCTAATTCTTTCTCAGCTTCAGGTGATAATTCTCTTGGACTATTTAAGTCCTTGTCACCTTCTAAGGTTTTGAACAAATTAGTCACTTCATCATTTTTTACCCCAACAATAGTTCGTAGATGAGAAATGTCTCTAAATAATCTTTGAAAGTCATTAAGAGTCTGTAGTCTATCTCTCCTAATTTGCACCTTTTGGGGTCTAATTTTTTGTAGCTCTATTTTATATCCTAAATAATTAATAGAATCTCCTCTTTGTATCTTTTCAGGAGCAATTTGTAATCCCCAGCAAGGCAAAATTTTCTTTACTTCTTCAAATATTATTTCTAAAGTATCTGCATTTGAGTCAGCTAGTAAAATATCGTCCATATAATGATAAATTATAGATTTAGGAAATTTTTTACGTATCACTTCCAATGGCTGTTGTACAAAATATTGGCACAGAGTTGGGCTATTCAACATTCCGTGAGGGAGGACCCTCCATTGAAATCTTTTAACCGGTTGAGAATTATTATAAGTAGGCACTGTAAAAGCAAATCTTTCTTTGTCTTTTTCTTGTAAGGGTATTGAAAAGAAACAGTCTTTTAAATCAATAACTATGAGAGGCCATCCTTTTGGTAACAGAGTAGGCAAAGGCATCCCAGATTGTAGAGAGCCCATTGGCTGAATTACGTTGTTAATTGCTCTAAGGTCTGTCACCATTCTCCATTTACCAGATTTCTTTTTAACAACAAAGACAGGAGAATTCCAGGGGCTACTTGATTCTTCAATATGCTGAGCATTTAACTGTTCTTCTACCAGCTCTTCTAAAGCCTGGAGTTTCTCTGTTGTTAAAGGCCATTGTTGGACCCATACAGGCTTGTCTGTTAACCATTTTAAAGGTAGAGCTGTTGGTGTCTTTGGAAGATCATCAGTTATTGTGCCCTGTTCTTGTATAATATGGATGGCTGGTGACCACTCATTAGAACAATATCTTCTAATATTTCTCTCAGTAACATGTGTTAGGTTATGATTTGTTTCTGAGATTGGAGGGATGTTAATCTGAGTATCCCATTGTTGCAACAAGTCTCGACCCCACAGGTTCATAGTTATGTTAGCCACATATGGTTTTAATTTTCCTCTCTGTCCTTCTGGACCTATACATTCGAGCCATCTTGCACTCTGTTTCACCTGAGATAATGTCCCAATTCCTAACAGTTGAACGTTTACCTCCTGAAGAGGCCAAGTTGGATGCCAAAATTCTGGTGCAATTATGGTAACGTCCGCACCTGTGTCTACCAGACCAGACAACAAAACACCATTTATTTTTATCATTAATTTTGGTCTTTGTTCATTAATAGAAGTTTGCCAAAAAATTTTCTTTATGTTTTCTCCTGAATTTTCTATTCTCTCTGTTTCATCAACCTGACCAGCATGATTTATTCCAATAGGCATTTGGTTATTTAATCGCTCTCCAGAGCAGGGATTTCCTCTATGGCTGCAGGAAAGGTTTGAACTGGATTTGCACTGGGGGCCTGTGCGAGGCCCCTCTGGGAGTTTCCCGAAGACTGAGGCAAAGGATTACCCTGTCTGTCCTTTGTTGATCTACATTCGTTGGTCCAGTGTTTTCCCTTACCACACCTTCTGCATACTCCAGAAGGAAGGGGCATTCTGTTGCCATTGTTCCTTGAATAAACATTGCTTCTAGGAATGACCTGTTTACAGTCCCTTTTAAAATGTCCTTGCTTTCCACACCCAAAACATCTAACACTCCTCAAACCTTTTGAAATTACTTCATCAACCTCAACATTAATTGTTTCTCTAATCCAATCTTCCATAGGTGCAGATCTTGCCCTTAATGGCCTGATTATTCTTTTGCATGCTGCATTCGCATTCTCAAAGGCCAAAGATTCAATTATTGCCTTACCAGCTTCTGAATCCGAGACCATTCTCTTTACTGCTGAAGCCAGTCTTTGTAAAAAATCTGTAAAAGACTCTTTTGGGCCTTGCATCACCTTTGTAAATGACTCAGATTTTTTTCCTGGTTCCTCAACTCTGTCCCATGCATTCAAGGCTGCCGTTCGACATAAAATTAGGGTTTGGACATCATATAAACATTGTGTTTGTGCTGAAGCATATTGGCCTTCTCCAATAAGCTGATCCTGGCAAACTTGTATTCCTTTATCCCTCCATTGTTTTTCTATGTTTTTAGCCTCCTCCTTAAACCAAGTCAGAAATTGAAGTCTCTGGCTGGGTTCCAGAACACCTTGTGCAAGGTCCCGCCAGTCCTGTGGTACTATCCTATTATATGTTGACCAAGAGTTTAACATTTGCTTTACATATGGGGAATGCATGCCATAAGATACTATTGCCTCCTTAAACCTTTTTAAATCCAACATTTCAATTGGAGCCCAATTATTTTGTGTAGCCATCATTTGATCAGGCATCTGCTGTACAGTTACAGGATAAATTAAGGGTGACTGTGTGAAAACAGGCTTTCTTTCTACAACCTTATGATCCAAACTTGAACCAACTTCACTGTTAATTGGATAAATTAAGGGTGACTGTGTGAAAACAGGCTTTCTTTCTACAATCTTATGATCCAAACTTGAACCAACTTCACTGTTAATTTCTTCTGTCTGAATTTTTATAGGTTTAACAGGTTTTTCTAAAGCTGTTATCCTGGCACTTAAATCGACTATCTTTTTAAATTGTAAAATGAGAATAAGCATGGTGATAAACTGCATAATTCCCATAATACTAATCTTTTCATATAGTTGTTCCATTGTCAGACTGCCTAAAATTTCAAACAAAACCCATTGTTCCAATGTACACAGGAAACCCATTTTTTTTTTAAATGTGGAAAAAAATTGTCTTTTAAATAGTTTCCTTTATGACTTACCAAATCTGTGTAGAACAGTAGAAATCCGAGGGGATTTTCAAAACAGCCACCTAGTGTCCCAGGTGTAAATCCAAAGAGAAAGAGAGAGAGAGAGAGAGAGAGAGAGAGAGAGAGAGAGAGAGAGCAAGAAAGCGTAGCTGGCTAAAGTTTAAATGCAGCCACGTGTTCCCTTTTGTGCCTAGTCAAGGCTTGGGTCTGGCTTCCTTAAACTCCGACCACGTGCGTTGGCTTTACAGGCAGGGCCCTGTTCGGCAGGGCAGGTCTGAGTTGTTTGTAGCACCGGCTTTAAGCAAGCTGCTCACAGACCTAGGCCCGGGCTAGAAGCTGCCGCTCAGACTAGGTAGCCAGCAGCTCGGACTAGGAAGCCGGCTACTTGGACTAGGAAACCGGCAGCGCGGACTAGGACACCGGCCGCCCGGTCTGCCGCCCTTGCGGGAAAGCGGACCTGCCGCCAAGCCAAGAGGTTTTTAATGGATTCTTGTCACGTTGGGCGCCAGATATAGATGTAACCAACCGTCTTATTAAATAAGAAACACAGAAACAATGCAAAAGAGAAAGCCAAGAGGTCAGAGCTCAGAGCTAAAATCTCACCCTTCTGCCTGCGGTGTCCCAGCTTCCCGAATGAGGGTTCTATTTCCTGTCTGTTCATCTATTTAAAGTATTTTGTTCTGCCTTCTCATTGGTTGTAAACCCAAACATGTGACTGCCTCATCACTGTCTGAATGTACAGCCCCCTAGGTCTTAAAGGCATATGTCTCCAATGCTGGCTATATCCCTGAACACACAGATATCTATGGGATTAAAGGCGTGTGCCACCACCGCCACACTCTTGCTATGGCTCTAATAGCTCTGACCCCCGGGCAACTTTATTTATTAACATACAATCAAAATCACATTTCAGTACAATTAGATTACCACCACATCTTCTGAAATAGCATAAAGCATTCCATACTGCTGACCTTTCTCTCCACTCCCATATATTTTATATTAACTAAGGAATCTGTTAAAGGATGCAAATTAATTATTAAATAAAAATAAAATTATTGATATCAAGATAGAATAAAATAAGCATATTAAATTAGAGTAATATATAATAATTACATACTAATTTTCATAGAAAAGGCTTAACACATCCTACATGCACCTAAATACTACTAGTATATCCAATGTAGAACTGATAAAATTACCCTGGATTTAAAAATGGTGAAGCAGAGGTAAAGTGAACACTGGGTAATTGCATTTTTAATAGCAACATGGGTACTTGATTAAGGAAAGATAATTCAAAGTTATAATACTTGGAACTTTTGAAAGGAAAACTAAGTATAATAAATGAACAAATAAACCAAAGCAAGCAAAGTGAAAAATAAAACACTGTTTGTTACATTCTAATGAAGCTGTTTAAAATCAGGGAAAAGGCAAATCTATGCAAGAAAAAATATTTTATATTAATTTATAGTAATATAATAGGTTTTCTATTTGGTGAATATTACAGCAGACTGCTAGATGGAATACTCTAAAAGCACAAATAGCTGGAGGATAGATGTGGCCTGTCCCCTGAAGCATGGCTGATATCACACAAGGAAGCGAGACAAATCCCCCGAATGAGGAAACAAACAGTAAAATATCAACTGGATCTAAAGATGTAGGAAAAGAAGACATAAGAGACTGTGCTAGGAGGACAGCAACGGGGTGAATGATGGAGTTTGAGCATAGCCATGTGGAGAAGTTGAGGTCAGGCCCTCTGAATGCGACTGCTGCAATGCCGAGATTAAAAAGAAACTACTTCAGAGTTATGCTTTGGGGTCCCTGAGAAACTGGCTTGCTTCTGTAGGAAACTCATCCTATCTTAGGCCCAAGGCATACTCACACCGTAAAGCAAAGCAGGTAGATCATAATCCGAGCTGACAGAGCATGCTCCTGGGGAGCTTTGATGGTCAGAGGTTGCAGTCTATCATTCATGGCCTGGCATGTTTCTGCAAAGCTTGACAACGTAAGGAGGACTCTCTTCCCAGCTGTGACTTCCTCTTTTCTACCTGCCCTTATCTGGAGAATGTCTCTAGGCCCTGGGAGGACGACCTTATCTGAAAGCTGTCTCTAAGCCTGGATGCCTGATTTATCTCTAGCATGACCCTTGGCACAATTTCCTGCTAGAAGATATCTCCCTGATGCATATATAGTAATTAAGACTTATACTAGAAGCTTTGCTATAGGACCTTGCTGCCACATAGGAAGCCTTATGATACCAGCATGCCACTTAATGCAGATTAGGGTTTGTCCTCAGGCTTCCCGATCCTATATATTTTCTATACTCTGGAATAAAGTTGAGCTGATTCACTGAAGTCATCTCCCAAAGGTCTATCTCCATTGTATCCACAGCCATCTGAACCCTGTTCCTGCTTCTGTTCACTCCACCCTCGTAGACCAATGCACCAATGATCCTGAGGAGGAAGGAGAACCACACATTGTCCATGTAATATAAATAATAATCAGTAAAATTCATACGTCATGCTTAGATAATTTAAGTGACTTAAGGGACTTAAGTAAACGTCCAAAGTAAACGTCTGTTGCTTACATGCCCATGGCCATGTCAAGGACCAAGGCTTCAGCTGCATAGGGGTGCTTCTCTGTGTTAGGCTCAGATGGACAACAACTCAGGTCTGAGAACAAATGTTGACAGTGTGTGTAGAAAATGTTCACCAGAGCTCTCCCAACTCCCACCCCCAGATCTTAATGGGATGAAGATTGCTCTTCTATGGAGACTATTACTACCCAGATTAGTCTACCTGCCTCTTTGATTCAACTGTATATCATAGACTGTGTCTCCTTAATTCAGCTGTATATAATGGCAGCTTATCTATATGTAATAACCACATTTGATTTTCAGGGGTGTAGTGGGTAGTCATTCCAGCTTTGATCTTGAAGTTCCAACCCCCACTGAGGCTTCGGTAACTGTCATGCCTACGAGGCAGGGCCAAGAGAGGGCCCTGAAGACCCGAGATCCAGATGTACCATCGTCTCTTGGTTCCTGGACCCTGGACGCTGGAGGGAGACTGAGCAGAGTTCTCCAGAGAACACCGCCAGATTGCACTGTGCCTTTCCCAGACCCTGCAACCTACCTATCCCTTCATTCGTAAGTTACACCACTAAATAAACCTCCCTTTTAACTACATGGAGTGGCCTTAATAATTTCACCAATACAGGGGTACGCAATATCCCCACCTCCTTGTTCAACTATATATAATAAACATGCTGAACTTCTGGAATGTTGTGGCTTCTCCATCAGAGAATGCAGCCCACTTGATCCCAGCTTTCGGTCTGTCTGTGTTTCTCTTCATTCACTCACCCCTGGAGCACTGTTGGATGGGGCAAGCAGGAAATTAACAATTACTAGAGCCTTCTAGGCAAATTCTAAAAAAAAAAAAAAAAAAAAAAAAAAAAAAAAAAAAAATAGAACTGGTAAATAAGAAAAACAGCAATAATTATTTAGCTAGAAAACCAACAGTGTATTAAATTGCAGACTACGCATAACTAAAACCGCAAATTGTGTCTAGCAAGACATTACCTGGTTATGAAGTATCATACTTTGGAGGTATTGTGGAAGTATAGCTAACAGGATATTCTTATGAATTTGAGATTGTTCATAAAAGAACATAAAGACCCAAAAATAACAATATAATTGTTTTGCTTTAGTCAGTGGCTAGCAGAGAATTTTGTTTAACGAAGTTATTATTGGTTCTATGAGCTGCCAGTGTTTTATTCCCTGACAAGGTGAGAAGGGCGTGGCTGTGCTTTGAGCAATCCGTAATGTACGTATGAGGAGAACAGGGAGGCCACGACTGCAGATAAATTGGGGCATCAAGAGCTAACATCCAATATTGAAGGAATGAGATGAAGATGATTGACAAAGACAAAACTGTAGAGAAGGTGGGGGAAAGAGGAGTGTCCAAACATCTTGGAACACTGAACCACCAATGGGTGAAAAGTCTTGGGAAAAGGAAATCTGAAGCTTTTGAGCAGGGTGTGATTGTTTCCATAGGAACATTCTATTCCCAAGAGTAATTAGTCTGTCCTGAACATGTGAAACTTGTTCCAAGCAAACCCATTCCTGCTTCTTTCGGGAAGTCACACCCAGTTGTCACTTCTGTCCTTTTTAAATGTCGTCTCCCCCGAGCCTTTCCTATGAATTTGTAAAAAT
Source organism: Peromyscus leucopus (assembly GCF_004664715.2). Classification (NCBI taxonomy): domain Eukaryota; kingdom Metazoa; phylum Chordata; class Mammalia; order Rodentia; family Cricetidae; genus Peromyscus; species Peromyscus leucopus. The sequence continues at coordinate 11,880,953 of NC_051074.1, forward strand.
GAGTCAGTGCAAACAACTGATTTATGTGCTTAACTCTTCAGTTGATTTAGGCCTTGATTTTGATTATTTAGTTTAATTAGTGCCTCCTTCCATTTACAGGCTCGGAAATATATGTTTTATTTAGTCAGATTTTCATCACTGTTTAATCCTAATAAAACAAGTGGATTTTACAATAGGGTCAGACTTTAACCAGGAAACCAATGAGTAAATTCCCCAAATGAAAAACATCAAACCCAAATCTTTCCAGTACATTCCACTACCTAGTTAAATTAATTTATACACTTAGAAAATAATATTTAACATGTTGCTTGAAAATGTTCCTTAGCTGTGTGGGAGAAAGTTTTATGGTTTTAGAAGTGTGCTTTTAAGCTGGAGCTTAAAGGACCCCCCTCTTCTAATCCAAGCATTCAGTGGTAGAGACAAGAGGAACAGGAGTTCAAGGCTATCTTGGCTGTTGGTTAGTTTGCTGCTAGTGTGGTACACATGAGTCCCTGTCGCAAAACATGGAAAAAAATGGGGGAGGGGGACCTTTGTAACTGAGTGTCTTTTTTCTGTTCCATCACAGACATTTATATTATATTATATTATATTATATTATATTATATTATATTATATTATGTTATGTCATGCTATGTTATATTATATTTATTATATTATATTATATTATATTATATTATATTATATTATATGTCCAAGGATTATAAATATAAATATAAATATTATGTATCATCTCCCCAGAAAGAATTACAATTCCAGAGGCATCTCTACGACAAAGGTGGCTTCTCCATTCAAATACAAGTAGTTACACACACACACGCGCGCACACACACACACACACATACACACGTGTATGTGTGTGTGTGTGGGCATGCATTTTCCTCTGGTCCTTTTATAGACTGAAGTATACCATGCACTTACAGTTTTGGATTACTCTTAGTCTTCACTAGGTCTTTTAAGATGTTTTGAATGCAGCACCATATCTGCCTTTTTTATAAAAAAAATCATTGATTAATTTGTTTGTTTATTATTGGTCTATCTATCATCTATTTATCTATCATCTATCTATCTATCAATCATCTCTATGTATGTATGTATGTATGTATGTATGTATGTATGTATCTATCTATCTATCTATCTATCTATCTATCTATCTTACATCCTGGCTGCAGTTTTCCCTCCCTCCACTTCTCCTAGCCCCTCCCCGCAGACTTCGCCCTGCCCACCACCCCTTATACATTTCTCCTTCATTTCTATTTAGAACAGAGCAGACCTCCCAAGGATATCAACAAAACATGGCATATCAAGTTGGAGCCTGTCCAAGTACTTCCCCTTGTTGCCCCTTCCTGGGCAACATAACTGCTTTCTTACGAAGTGTTTGTTCCCTTGGCCTCCAATTATTCAAAAGTGTTTAAAAATTTGCTTTCATTTGGCATTTAACTCATATAATTTCTGTCAACTCTTTAGCATTTTTTCTAATCTAGAATATGTAAATCTCGGGAAAAGCACTCAGAGCTTTGAATAATGGGATTTCATGAAATTACATATATAAACATATACATTTATATGACATTATAGAGATGAGAATTTTATTGAGATATAATTATGAAGCATGAAGTTATTATAAAAAGACAATTCTCATAGCATATCAAGACAGTTTCCTGACAAAACTGCAGTTTCTTAGCAACAATTGTAAACAGAATATTTGGAGCTTCCTCAGCAACCACACAGATGCATCAATTATTTAAACAGCATGATCTTGACTTTTAAAGCTAAATAAACTCATTGGACTTGTGTGCTTGCTCCATGCCAGTGCCCTGGATTTATAATCTCTTCATTCCAGAATGAAAGAGCTTTTTAATTTGCTCAAGCACTGAAGAATATCTGATTGTATTATTTATTAGGAAAAATAAATTCAGTGAGAATACAAAACTTTAAAATATATTTTTTAGCAGTCCTTTCTAAATTAATATGTATTCTTTTTTAAAAGATTTTATGGTATGATAATTTTTTTAATTTATGATAGCTTTTTTGTAGTAGTTATAATCATCATTATAAAAATGTTTTATTTTTATGTGATTGTAATTTTATTATTTTGTAATCCCCATTGAAAGTATTTTACCAAGTCATTTACATTTAATTCATACTCCCTATAGTAATCCAATTTCAGAGCCTAGTATTTGTACCAGTTGGAAACATAAGTGATTTTGAATGTCCTAAAATTATTTTGTAACCATTTTATAATTTAGATATGAGTGATACGAGTGTTCTGAACCTTTAATTCTTAGGAAAGTGAAAACTGAGACAAGTAGAGCCTTGTATGTCTCACAGAATCAATGGGTATTTTCTAGAAACATTATTTCCTGTATATAGGCTCTACCATCATTCAAGCTTGCAACATTCATGCTACAGTGTAACTGTTTCTGTGGTCTGGTCTGTGAACAATGTAACTTTGTCTCATCTCTCCCTCTTTATTTCACTATGAGCTGTGGATTTCCATTTACTATTGCTACATTTTAAGTCCTGTCACTTAGGACTAATGATTCTAGCCTTGGCCTGTGGAGTCCTTTCCCACTGACTTTCTATCCTTTGAAGCACTTTCCATTAAGCTCCCATTAAGCATCCTTGTTTTCTTTACAACAAATATTCCAGTCCCATGTTGTGTATTCTCTGCTTTAAACCTGGAATGTGTCCAACAGCTCTAGTTCATTTAGCCAACCAAGTACATGGTGGAAGGTACAGCTGAGTTTCTCATCGCTTGTTAAGTAACTGATCTTTTAGGATATATATGGATATATATATATATATATATATATATATATATATATATATGTGTGTGTGTGTGTGTGTGTGTGTGTGTGTGTGTGTGTGTGTGTGTGTGTGTGAGTTTATTTTGACATGTCTAATGAAATAAGGAGATATTTTACATTCATTATTTGGTTCAATAATCTCCCCTTTTTTTGGTCACTATTGACAGTAGCTTACCATTTTCTCTGCTTTACAATTTAGACAAAATGGTTATAAAACTGCAACACCGTTTTTAAATGAACCAACCTTTTGACTAGCCATATAGCCATGGAGAGAAATTTTAAAGCATTTTTTTTTTTTTGAGCCTCACATGGTTTTCCACTAAAGGTGTTCAGAATTGTGCTCAATATCAGGTGCTCCTTTCCCCAGTACTCATAGTAGTAATTTTATGTACAAAATTAAATTGAACTTAAATCACTCTTAATTCCCTGTGTCTTTTTATCTCTTCCCTATACATCCTGCCCTCCCGTCTTCCCAGCAAGTATCAACAAAGCTCACCTTATCATATGTGTTCTTTCCTGTTGTGTGAGAGGGTGTAATATACCATGTTGGTTAAGTTCAGTGTTTGAGTATGTATTTTTGTCTGAACTGACACTTTATTCAAGCTTTATAATTATTATTTTTTTATAATTATTTCTAATCATCTGTCTGAGTTTCTGCTTTAGCTCTTTCTAAAGTTCTTAGTGTTCTTCTTGGCCCCATAATGTTTTCATTTGTGCTGTTTTTCTTCCCTTCCTGTCTTGATGATGAAGTCAATGGTGCAAGTAAGATTTAGAACCTTATCATATAGAAGTTTGATGGTTTTGTCCAAATGAATCCTTCAATGTTTTAGTGACTTTAACGAAGCCTGCTGACTTAGGCGATGCTGCAGTACTAGTTGTAATGCCCTGTCTCAACTTTCCCACTGACTTTCTATCCTTCCTTTAACAGTGAGAACTGGTTAGACAAGAGAACACGCCTTGTGTTGAGAGAGCACGCTTTATATTCCCAAGACTACTGGATAAATAAAATTGTTACTACTGGAAAAACCTAAGCAAATCCTTTAGTTTCACTTGCTCTTAACTGATTTTTTTAATTACTAATTTTAATACTCACACAGCTAAGGATTACAGTATGAGTCATGTTGAAGATGACATCCGTGCCTGAAGCCAGCTAACAGGGTTAACACTGTCTTCCATAGAAGGTTTCATCCCACTGCTCTCTGGGACAAAGTTACCTTTTGTTATTCCTCCCAATCGGGTCAAGAAAATTAGGCTTTTACCACCCATAACCCATATTCTTGGAAGAAAAAAAGATCTTTTTTTTTTTTTAAATTTTTTTTTTTACTGAATGATTAGCTCTTCCGGAGACAAGAGTGGTAAAAAGATGAGAGTTATGGAGTTTGAGCAAGTCAAAAGCCCAAGACTGGGAGGATATGTGGTTAGGCTGCTCTTCAGTATTTGTGCTTCTACCCATGGACAATGCCACCCTCACCCTTCATCAGAGAAGGTTTTCATTTTGTTTGTTTTATTTTATTTTTTAGGACTGCTGTTAGTGTAGAGACTCTGGCTGCTCAAGGTGCTGAGAAGTGACCAATGAATGTTCACCTCTAAGGGGACATCTACGTTAGCCCCTCTGTGACTCTCTGAGGCTTAGTTAACATCATGAAAAAGAGGGTAGAAAGAACATAAGTGCTGGATGATGGGAGCAATGAGGGCTGAGAAATAGACATGGCCATTGCAATCATGAGCTCACAGGAGCAGGGGTTGACTGCTGGGACATTAGAAGAGGGTCTGTCAGAGTCCAGTCACTAACGGGGAAGAGGCAGGGGAGGTATTATTGGCTGTTGACAGCTGCTGGGATGTGGGAAGGGGATTGTCATCAGAATAGCCCTTGGTGAGTCCCCTGTGCTCCACTAAATAAATCCCTCTGTCTTAGTTGGAGTTACTTTTGTAGTTTTACAATTAATGAAAAAAAAAAAGTCTATGGATTTGAAAACCAGCAAGAAGGGGTTGATGGGAGATTTTGGTGTGAGGAAAGAGAAGGGGAAAATGAGGTAATTATAATCTCAAAAATAAAAGAAATAATTAATAGACAACAACAAAAATCACCATGACAAAAAGCAACTTGGGGAGAAAAGAGTTTGTTTTGCTTATATATCTAGTAATAGTCCATCACCACAAAAGTCAGGGCAGGAACTCAAAAGGGGCAGTAACCTGAATGCAGGAGCTGATACAGAGGCCATTGGGGAGTACTACTAACTGGCTTGATCTCCATGATTTACTCAGCCTGCTTTCTTAGAACACAAGGCCACCAGCCCAAATGTGGTACCACCCAAGGTGACCTGGGGCCTTCCCACACCAATCATCAGTCAAGAAAATGTACCACAGACTTGACTATTGGCCAATTTGGTGAGGGCATTTTTTGTAATTAATGTTGCCCCTTTCCAAATGACTCTGGCTTATGTCAAGTTGATATAATACTATCCAGGATGTTCATGCTTACATGGATGGCCATGGTTAAAGTCAGTAGGTTTCAAAAAAAAACAAAAAACAAAAAACAAACAAAAAAAAAAAAACGAGAGAGGAACTTGGAGGAAGGAAGGTGCTGTTTTGCAGTGGTGGAAAGAGAAGAGAAGGCAGGGGTAAATATGATCAGAATTCATCAAATGCATTATTCAGTTCCCAAAGGATAAAGTTAATTTTAAACATCTTTCTAATCTATAATTGTTCTTTACATTCATAGAACCCAGGATATCTAATAACCCACATATAACAGGAGCCCCTGGGTCAAAGAGGCAGACCACTAGAAATCTGTAAGTATCCAATCCCTGTCCAAATACCCTTTCGTCCACTTATCTGCACGGCTTCCACCACTCTCCACATAAGCCTTGATTCCTGCAACTCCTAAACAAATGCTTTGTTGCATCTAAGATCTGATGTGAGACACTGATGCAATAGTAATTAATATGCTTAAAAGCTTTCATTCACAATCATCAATGAATGATGATGACATCACACTGGTTCAGCAATTATAATTGACACAAAGTTTTAGGTAGGTACCTAATTCAAGACTCTGCCTCACTGTTTGTCTGTTTTGTGGGAAATACTTTAAAACTTCTTTCAAGGTATTTTACTTTATACTGAAAATGACTTTCAATCAATAATTTTGTATCTGTTATATGAATTTAGTTTATGTAAATTTTAACGTGGTTTCAGAAATAGACAATATGTATTGTCACTATTTAGTAGGCTTTTATTTGCTTCAGTGGTCTGAAAAAATGTGTGTAAGTATATCTTAGGGGTGGACTTTATCTAAAATAAAGATTGCTTACTTCATAATATATCTTTTCTTGGGCTAATTCATTCACTATTCATAAAACATGACAGGTCAACTAAATTGGATTTTGTAGGATAAAGGGCTGAAGGGATAACACTGAGCAACTTTTCAACAATGTCACCACATTTGGCAGCATAGTGTAATGAAAGAGTATTTTAAGCCATTCAGATATTGTTTTTAGACCACAGTGACATTATTTAAATGCTGAGCCTCCATTTATTAAGCTACAAAACTGAAAAGCTTTTGTCTGTGCTGTAGGTTGTTATAGGATAAAAAGGTTGTAAATGCTTTTTTACCTAGCTAACTTCCTTCAGTCACATCATTGAAATGTGTCTTCCTTAGACTTTTCTATTTCTCTTCACATTTGAGAAGAAGATTTGAAACCAATGAATAAGAAGAAATGAAAGGCCAATAAAACATTTATCAAGAATACCTCTACAGGTGATATCAAAACACAGTGTATAGTCTGAGACAAATATTCTCGCACTTTTATTTAATGAATGAATTATAAAGATCAGTATCCAAACTTCTCAAGTAATAATTAGATATTATTAAGAAAATGAGCCAATGATGTCAAAAGATGATTGATAGAAGATGACATTCATGTTACCAGTGAGCATGTGGGAATGTATTTTCAGTTGTGGAAGGAATTTTTTTATAAAATTTATTTTTCATTAATTGCTATTAATTATAATTCCAGGGATATATATATATATATATATATATATATATATATTCTTATTTTAATCACAGGCCCTTAAGACTGAGATAAGAATTAGAGTTAAACAAGATATGTTGATGCATACATGCATGAGGAGAGGGAGGAGAGAGAGAGAGAGAGAGAGAGAGAACCCGCATTGAGGACACTATATGACTACTAGTTTCTAAAGTGGAGAAAGAGACCATTATCCAAGAAATGTATGTGGTCTTTAGAAGCTAAATTTTGTCCCTATAAAACCTATTTACAACTGCCAATTTCTGAAATTTAAGAATTCTGTTGTTTTAGTTCACTAATTTGTTACAGTAGTAATGGATTTTTAATACAGTTTTGTTCCAGTTTAAAACTATAACTGAAGTTAAGGGGTGATTTAATATGTTCATGGAGGGTAAAAAATAGAGAAACCCCTAGGATCATAGTACTTGCAAATCTGCTTACACATGACTTCAGTGCTTGCTGGGATTATCAGCTGTGCTCACTCATAGTAACTGTCTCAAGGCAGAGGTTTCAGCTTCAGACTTCTGTAGAACTGGTCTCATTGTTATAGCAACCAAACAAACCCAACACAAAGAAAGGAAACATTTTAGGGTCATTAATTTTTATCTTCCCTACCAAGAATCAGTATTTTAACGTGAGAATTTTGCTCTAACAGGTTTACTGTCGGGTCTTGGTCCAATAAGGGCTTCTCAAGATGATGTTATGCTGTTTCTTCCAGCTGGGGTTTACATAGTAAATGTATTCCTTCTACAAGTCAAAACAAGATTTTTTTTTTCCCCCAAGACTGTGTGGAGATCAGTATTCACTTTAAAATCAAGCTGTTCTTTCTTTACACATCTAATAAAACTGACAGAAAGTAGTGAAAACGACAAGATCGACATGCCCTGTAGTTTGGTTAATAAAGGGAACTAGAAAAAAATGCTGTCTGGCTTTTTTCAATATAAAATCTAATCTTGTGGTGATAATTGCCATCCAGAGACTCCAGGCTCATAAATGGCTAGAACATGTTCCAGCAGATGATTGAGAAACAGATAAAACAAACACATATGGAAGTTACACTAGAGTCTCAACTCATTACTGAAAATTATGAGGAAAAAAGAGAAATCTAATGTATCTTCAATTAAATGTTAATTTTTATCATATGAAACAAAAACATAAATCAAGCAAGCTACCAGAAAATCACTTCCAAGAATCTTTAAGTCATATAATAAATGTATATTTAGTTAAGATTATGTCAGGACTATTTATATTTTTATAACTATTATTTTAGGCTTTTTTTTTTTTTTCCGAGACAGGGTTTCTCTGTGTAGCTTTGCATCTTTCCTGGAACTCACTCTGTAGACCAGGCTGGCCTTGAACTCACAGAGATCCGCATGCCTCTGCCTCCCGAGTGCAGGGATTAAAGGCGTGTGCCATCACCGCCTGGCTCAACTATTATTTTAATATAAAAGAATGTTTCTAAAAGTCAGATATCTCATTTATAATGCTCTTTAAAATTATTTCTCTAATTTTATTGATTAACTTTTGTTACTTTTAAGGATCATGTTGAAAGGTAAACATTAAAGTAATCTAGAGAATTCTTATCATTGAACCTCAACCAGATGTACTTCATTGTTCCATTAGACACATCAAATATTCTATAATTATATATCAAATACTGTATGCAGTAGCTTCAAAGACCTTCATAAATGTTACCCAAGACTGTGAAACACAGAGAAACTAAAGAACAAATTTTTGGTTTTTCTTTTTTTTTTTGTTTTTTGTTTTTTCGAGACAGGGTTTCTCTGTGTAGCTTTGCGCCTTTCCTGGAAACTCACTTGGTAGCCCAGGCTGGCCTCGAACTCACAGAGATCCGCCTGCCTCTGCCTCCCGAGTGCTGGGATTAAAGGCGTGCGCCACCACCGCCTGGCTAAAGAATAAATTTTAACGAGCATGGGAGGGAAGAGAAGTAAAGTCTCAATATGTTTTGAGTGTGATCACAAGTTTGAACAATCTGACAATTGTTTTTGTGCATTTGCTATGTGTCCTCCTTCTGCTTCAGTGTTTATACCTAAGATGTATTTGGTAGTCTGCAGTATTTCCAGGAAGCCACAAAGTAGAAAAACAGCACCCGGTCGAGCCCTGGTGGAGAGCAGCCAGCCTGGCTGACACTCCAGAGCATGCTGCTCCATGTCTCTGTGTGATCACTAATAGCTGTGCTCACATATCAAGACTGTAGTGCTGGCGAAGTGCTACACCTGGTGAGTATTAAAACGATTGCTAAAGAACAGATCCTGTGGACACACTACTCTCAGTGACCCTGGTGGCCTTTATTTTTCTCTCCTTTATCCTTGCTGCCTGTGCACAAAATCTCATTCTGTGTCTGCAGGCATCTTGGTCTATTTTATATAGTTCCTGAGAAATGTAGAACATGCTGGTTTTTTATCAAAACAGATGGAAAGGGATAAAAATACAGATTCATATGCTCTTAAAATTGTTAACCTTTTTCTTTCTGATCTCTATCACACTGCTTCTTGCAATAGGATGTCTTTGTTAAGGTCATCAACTCCATTAGTGCCCCTCACTGCTTATAATTTGAACAGAGGAAAACATTTGACATTATACCAAAAGTGTGATCCCTTGACACTAGTTATTTAATACCACAATTTAGCTCTTTTATATTATACTGTCAGTACTATAATATATCCTTGTATTCAAGTCTCTATTTTTGTAACAAAATGTGTGGTACTTTACTATCATGTTTAGCCCAATAAAAAGCATGGGTGAACACTTAACTAAATTTTTTGAGATAGAGTGAATTGAATATTAATCATCAACATGTTTTTGTGGCCATACAAGCACTAAATACTGAAGGAACAAACTGGTGATATACACGATTCACACTTTCCCCCTTTCTTCTCAGAGCAGAAGAGTGAGCATTATTAGATTCAGACTCATGAACAATTTCAACTACAAATCTAAAACTCGTTTCCCTCATTAAAAAGAGCCCTTTAGCCTTGTCCGTTTATTTTTAAGTGGTTTGTGAAATCGTTTTCTCTGCAAGGATATGATGGTCATAATGAAAGTAAAATTAGTGACAGCAACATTTATCTCAAGGTTCTTTATTGGTAAGCATTGGGAGCTCCAGAGACTCAACACCGTGGGAAGCTCTCAGAGACTCAAAGGCTCATGGAACTGAGACCAACAGAAATCACATCACAGTGAGAACCTGCCCAAGGTGCTGCTGCCATTGACCTCCACCAGACCTCTGCAGCGTCATGCGAACCATGTTTGTTTTTAAATCATTCCTTCAGGATCCAAAGCTCAAAAATAATTGTCCAGAACACAGGCATCAGAAAAGAAAAACTGGATTGCAACAAACTAGAAAACTTCTGCCCCCAAAAGCAAGCATGAAACTAAAAGGATAGCTTGGAGAATGGGATTCATTATTTGCAAACCATATAATAATTATGCGATTGATGTCTAAAACATAGTAAGCATTCAGATAATTCAATTGCAAGGAACTACCCTGATTATTAAAAAGAACAAAAGGTACAAATGGATTATTTTCCAACGAAACCATAAAAGTGAACTTTAGTGAGAAATCCAAAGGAGTCTGCTTAAGAGGTATAGGAAGTTTATTAGGACATAAATTGGAGAGAACAACTCACTAAATAGAATAAGGCAAAATCGCTGCAGAGTCCTGGAAGGTTGATGTCCTGTCCCATGCTGCTCCTGTCCATCTGAGTCAGTCCGCACCATCCAAGACTATGAGGGAATGAACATGAATGAACATAGCAAGGCTTATCTGCCCCTCAGGTCTTAAGTTAGCCTCGAGGCCACTTCCTAGGGGCTGGTACCTCAAGCTCATAGGTGCAACAGGTACCCACTAGAATGAACAACTGGTATTAAAAAAAAAAAAAAAAAAGATTGTTCAAGGTAGTCTTCCCTGGGCATCGAGGAGAAAACACAGGGAACCAGAGCCGTGTGGTGCTGGGCAGTAGGGCATTATTATGGTGAGCAAATGTCTATATGTCTATGGTGTGGAAAGAGAGAGAGAGAGAGAGAGACAGAGAGAGACAGAGAGAGACAGAGAGAGACAGAGAGGCAGAGAGACAGAAACAGACAGAGAGATAGAAAGAGAATGAATGGCTCATGTCCTGTGGACAGAGACATTGTCTGAAGAGGTGAAAGCGGTGAGGAGTGGGCTGAGGTGGATGGCTTGATTGTGGTAGTACCAGTGTGCACATTGATGTCAGTGACTCCTGATACCACTGAAGGCCAAGAGGATAGGGCCGTACAGAGTTGGCCCCGCCCCTCACTGGCTGCAGTGCTCAGGAGAACAGGTCCTACAGCTAACCTGGGCAGCACAATAGAGCTGACCCTGTGGACAAGGGTCGGGTGGTGGTGGTGGTGGGGTGATGGGATGGTAGTGTGAGAGGGGTGGTGAGTCTGCCCCTCATCTGCCATATGGTGACCGGTGACCACGTGTGGCAGGTGAGAGAGCTGGCCCAGAGGTCGTAAGAGATAGAGAACTGACTCCCCCTCTCCCCGCCAGCTGCAGCACCCAGGAAAGCAGGCCCTGCTCCTCACCTGGGCAGCCCAATAAAGCTGACCCTGTTGATGGATACTGTTGAACCAGCCCCAAGAACATGGGTTGGGGAGGTCTGGTCCTGCCCCTTATTTGCCATATGGTGACACAGGTGAGGGATACATGCTCCCCCACCCCCTCACTGGCCATGGCAGTTGGCAGAGCTGGCCCTGAGGACTTAAGAGCTGGGGAGCCGTCTCTGTTCCTCACTCGCGGCAGCACTCAGAAGAGTAACCCCTACACCTCGCCTGGAAAACATAGTAGAGCTGGCCCTGATGATGTAGGTGTGGGTGAGCCAACCCTGAGTGCATGAAAGTAGGAGACTCAGCCCCGCCCCTTGCTCATTTCTGCTTAAGGTGGACTAGCCTGGGCAATGTCAGAGAGGGCACCCTGGTAATGAGGACAGGGGAGAGCTGGTGAGCTGACCAACCCTGTAACTAGCCAGGCCTAGAACCAGGGTTATGAATTGGCCCACCCCAACATTCACCCCATCTATGATCTGCTGGAGCACGTGAAGGGGCAGGTCCTGTAGACCCAAAGCTTCAGGATCTCAACCACACAGGGCAACAACAGGATATGCAAGAGGAGTCCCAGTGAGGGCCCAGCATCGATGGTGTAGCAGACACCAGAGGCCTCAAACCAGACCAATGACTCTGAAACAAACTCTTGCAAGTAAAGATATATGGACAAAAGGGTATACTGTGTGACGCACTGTGCCATGCTACAGCTTCCATGACAAGATTTTCTTTCTTTCTTTTTTTTTCTCTTTTTAAAATTTTCTCTTAAATTTTGTTTTATTTTACTTTGGGGGAGAGGTTACAATGGCAGATACCAAGGGACAGAGAGATAAATAGGATGGAGATGTATGATGTGAAAGACACAGAGATAAATAGGATCGAGATGTATGATGTGAAAGACACAAAGAATTAACAAAAAGAAAGTTTAAAAAAGCTCAATTTGCAAATCAAAACTGTAATTTGCTATTACCTCCCAAGTCTTAGGAAGGCTAAGAAATGTTGACCGGGATGTGGAAAGTGCCACTGAACATTGTCAGTGGGAAAGACACAGGTCTTTTGGAAAGCAATAGGAAGGGCCACCTAATTATTTAAATTTAAATCCTTCTTTTGGGTAATATTCTTAAAGGAAATGAAATAATCATTTTCTAAAGCTACCAGCAGTCCCATATTCACTACAAGATTATTCATAATAGCCATGTTGTGGAAAATTTTTAATTTCAATTTGTTGATGAATTAGTAAAAATTGTTATATATACTTATGCACACACAAATATATCATGTGATTGTTTATCAGGCAAATGAAAGAGATCTTATCATTTGTAAACCTATAGATAAATCTAGAACAGTGTTTCTCAACCTTCCTGTGCTGTGACCCTTTAATACAGTTCCCCTTGTTGAGGTGACCACCCAACTATAAAATTATTTTCGTTGATAATTCATAACTTTAATTTTGCTACTGTTATGAATTTAATGTAAATGTCTGTGTTTTCTGATGGTCTCAGGCCACTCCTGTGAAAGGGTCCTCTGACGCCCCCAAAGGGGATGCAACTCACAGGTTGAGAACTGCTGGTCTAGAAGATCTTACACGCATAGGCTAGGCATGGGAGGACATGTAGTTATTCATTTATGAAAATTTTTGAAAATCAGAGGGTGGCTGTTCAGATGGATGAGGAGCTAAAGGCAATTGCTGCCAGGTATGATTGCCAGAGTTTAGTCACTGGGACTCACATAGTTAGTGGAAGGACAGTAAAAACTCTCAAAAGTTGTCCTCTGACCTCCACAATTGTCCCTTTACACACGCACATGAAAATTGATGGATCAATGCTAATTTTTTTAGAAGTCAGAATCATGGAGGGAATAAATTGTCATCTACTAGGGTCTTGGTGAGGAAATGAGATATTGGCCAAATATCACAAGCCACAGGTAGGCAGGATAACAGTGGTCCAGAGTCCTAAAGCACTGCATTAGGATTATTGTTAGTAATAGTGCTTTGTAATGCGAAATGTAACAAGAAAATAGATCAGATTTTCTCATAAACTACCTACATACACAAAGGTAAATGTGTGAGATGATAGATCAGTAAACTGGTTTGAAATTGATAATCATTTAGCTAAGCTTTGACAAGCATGCCCAATCTGGGACACAGGGCTCCATACAGTCAAAGATAGCTATGAATGTGGCTAACATAAAATTATAAACTTACTTAAAGCATTATGAGATGCTGACTGTATATGGCTCTTTTGTTTCGTTTTTTTTTTTGTGTGTGTGTGTGTGTTTGTGTGTGTGTGTGTGTGTGTGTGCTTAGTTGTTCAATTCTTAAACATTTGCTGATGATAGTGTTATATCATAATATCAGAAGGCTGGATGTTGTGACTATGTATATAAAAATACCATATCTGACATCTTAAAAATGTTCAATGTATTTGTCAATTTTACCTTCATAAAACTGAGAAAAATTAGCTACTACTCTGGGAACTAGTAACATACATTTTCCTTCCGAATGACTGGGAGAGAAAATGAGGAGTCTCCTTCAACTCATGGGAGAAACAGTGAGAAAGGAGTTAAGATATGAGACTAGGAAAACATCAAAGGTTTTCTGTGTTAAAAGTCCCAAAGTATGTCACCCATTCAAGATTTGACTGTTACCAAAATATATTTCATAGTTCAAACTTTCTCATTTTAACTGTTTTCATTTATATCTAAATTACAACATATGTAGAAAAGAAACAAGAATGTGGGTAACTAGATTTCCTTTCATTATTTGTCCAAAGAAATAGATCTCATTTTTTTTATTTTTAGGAGTTTCATTTAGAATTACCATTTTATTTATTAAATTTTTGCATACAACATAACTATATGCCACATCCAATACATATACAGATGCTAATTTGATTATAAAGAAAATAAGAAAATATTTAAAAGTTTCTATATTAAATATTTAAGAATTTCACAATGGAAAATAACACCATTTTTACATTAAGAATATTTTTAAAATAGTTTTTTTTTTTTAACAAAGAAACCTTGTCTTATTGCCTATACTTAAATTCTCCATCCTTCTGTCTCACCCTCCCACATAGTGGGATTATAGGCACACACTAATGATATACTGCAGCTTCAATACATTTATACATCATGCATTTTTAATGTGAATATATACACCTATCTCCTCAGATACTATCATTTTTTTCATAGTGAAAATAGTCAAAATCCTTTTGGCTTTTTGCAATGTAACAATTTACTCATTATTTTTACTCTCTAATAATATCACATCAGATCCTCTTGCTTCTAATAACTGTAATTAATATCCATTGACTAACCTTTTGCCTGTTTTTCCAAGCCCCTGGTAACCAGCTCTCAACTCCTCTGAGGTCCATTGTTTTGATTCTCACTCCTTCTAAGAAAATTATATTTGAAATGTTTCTATAAGTGGAAAAGCCTACGTAACTAAAACTTTCAAATTGTTTTCATAGATTTTACTACATTAACCTTTGAGATAACATGAAGATTACTTTAAGAATGTACGCCTCTTTGGAGACCTCAGCTTGTGACATGACAAAGATGTGTTTCAACTTCTCATTGTTTTCCTGAAATGACAGTGCACAACATGCATAATCATATGTTGCTGGTCTTAAAGGACTCCATAGTATATTCCCCAAAGAAATATTTTTTCTAAATTAATAACATTAATATGTTTACTTATAAGTATGTGAAATGATAATACATCAATGTATAACCGTAATGTAATATTCAACTCAAAGCTTCTCAACATTCTTAATATTTAGCTTTATTTATAAAAAAAAAAGAATCATGGCTTTATTGAAAGAATGAAAGATTTATTTGGCTCATGGATTGAGGATATAGTCCATCGTGAAGGGGAAGACATGGGTGATAATAGCAAGTTTCATCTGTAGCTGCAGGAAGATGGGGTTACATGCTGATATTTAGGATGATGAGGGAGCAAAGAGAGAAATGGAACACAGACCAGGTCACAAAATTTTAAAGCCTTCCTTTTAGTGATCCTCTTACAGTGAAACTCCACTTCCTGAAGTGTAGAAGGTCTAGAGGTCCTTATGTTTATAGATAAGTACTAGGGGAGCCAGGAATGTGAAACACACAGGGTTGTGTCTTCAAAGGGAGAGATGTTTAAGCTGTTATCACCCAGCAGGTTGGGAATGGACGTGGTTAATAGGTTTGTGAACTTTGCACTATCTGTATGGTGGAGACCACACTGAATGCTCTTCCAGACACTTGTCTTGAGCTTGTTTTCTTGGTTAATCTAAAGAACCTACTTTTATGGAAGATGTCACTTGTATTTTACAAAGAGTTTTATTTTATTTTATTAAATTTTCTATTCCTTTTACATACCAATCACAGATCCACCTCTCCTCCCTCCTCCCACCCTATAAAGAGTTTTGATGCAATCATATCTTATGCTTTGTTGTGTATTTGGAATTTAGTTAATTGTCATCAGGAAACTTTTAACCAAATTGTGCTGTACTTAAATATCACTAAAATAAACTACTCATACTAGAAGTGAGACTCTCAAAGTTGAACCTACACTGGTTATGGAATTATGTTGAACCAAACTGCCTTCTTATCTCACACAGATTTCCTCTGGCCATGGTTTGCAGAGACTCCCCCACACTTACGGTTCCTCAAACTCCAAAAGCAATACCACAACTGAGGACAATTCAGACATGGGGGCTGATGGAAGACAGTTCTCTTTAAAATCACAACATTCTCCCCCTGGTCTGCATTGGCACATGAAGCAACATATATTCAGTTGGAATTCAAAATTACACACAGTCTGAACAAATTCAGTACTGCTCAACGTCCAAAGATTCAATCTTTCAAATGTTAGCACATGTCAAACATAAAGTAGCGTCATTCTGACATACCGTGTCACAGAGTAAGTGTTCTCATCCCAAACGATAGGATAAAAAGTGTAACAAAGAAATTCAGCCAGAGAAAGATGGAATAACCAGAACTTGTGGTTCACATCACAGTGTCTTTGATACCAGTGGGCGTGGGTAGCTGATGCTCTCCAGTTCTGTCCCTTGTGGCTTCATTCCAGGCACTTTTCCTATATCCTTGGCTCTTCAGCTCAGGGCAGGCTTTATTTTCACTAAGTCACACACATTCCATTCAGAAGTTCCAGGTGGAGAATCGGACTCTAGTATACCTTGCCTGGATGTAGCAGCTTTCTTGAAACTTTGTGAAAGTGTCTAAGACTCCCTTGCTCTGACTTATTCAATGTTCCTAAAACCAGTACTACAAGGTGACACTAAGTTTTTTCTGCCAGATTGACATCCAGCCTGGTGTCCTGCAATCAGAGCCATTGTGGTCTCTTTGTACTTCTCAGGATGAACCTCAGTAAACACAATAGGTTTCCTGATGAAGCAAGATGTTCTGGATGCAGTTTTTGTTCCGGCGCTCTCTTTGCAAATGGAGGTTTTAACAATCTGGATGGTTACAACCTCACACCCTGGAGTTCTTGATTGGTAAGGTCTTACCCTCAAGGCACATTTGCTATTGTGTCAATGCAAAGGCAAACATTTCTCCTTGATGGTGCCCATCTCTCTTTGGGCATAAGGCTGTTTGCATTTGGACTTAGACTTTTGTGTGTGTGTCAGGGGGTCTTTCTGCCCTACTTTCTGCTCCTCTCTGCACTGTACATTTCGGTAAATGCAGTAAACAATAATCATACCACAACTGAATGTTATGGCTGTCTTGAAATTTCCTCCAAACAACTTGGCCCATTACTCTGATTCACCTTCAGGTAAACTTTCATGATATAGGAATAATATGGAGAGTGTCTTTACCAGAACACAACATGGGTGACCTCTGTCTCAATCGCTAACACAATCCTTACTTCCTTTGGAAACAACATGAGCTTAATTTTTACTGTCTAGATCCCTGTCAGCATTCTCCTCTTCCACACTCCTCTTCCACAACCATAATTGCCTATTGAGATACATTTGTGTCAATTTAGCCTTGCTCTAGCTTGCAATTTCAAACTCTTCAACATTGCTTCTCCAATCTGATTCTGAAGACATACAGACATAATCACATTTATCAGAGAAACCACCCCACTCTATGGTATTGATTTTCTGTATTAATTATGTTGTGGTGAGCAACAATTACTTGATAAAAAGCAAGTATCAACATTTGATAGTAAGCAATAAGGGAAGAAAGTTTTATTTGGGGTCACTGATAAAGGGTACAGTTTATTACTGTGGGAAATAATTCTCACAAAAGTCGTTGGGAATGATAAGATTTTAGGAAATAAAAAGATATATATATATATATAATGTATGTATTCTAATTGTCTTCTAATATATTATCATATTATCTTCACACATGCACGTGCACACAGACACATGCCTTTCTCCTTCCAAAACCTATCTGTTTCCCTAAAACTTATTAGAAGTCATTCATAGTTCTATGGTGATCCATAGAACTAATCATGACCTACATTTGTATTTAATTTCTAAATTACTTTTTGAGGCATGAATATGTATTTTCATTTTACCATATCTTGAAAATTTGTGAACCTGTGTAAGAGAGACTACTGTTTTTTTTTTTTTTTTTTTTTTTTTTTACTAATCAAAGCTGAGAGAGACAGAGACAGAGACAGAGAGAGACAGAGAGAGACAGAGAGAAAAGACTAAACATCACTCTGGGTGATAGACCAGAAGGCTGTCTCATTACTTCTTTTATAATATCAACAACTTACAAATAAAAAAAATACACACCAAAACTAACCAGACTTATTACTTTGTCTCAGTATTTTGGGTATTTACACCAAGTCCAGGGATTAGAAAACATATCCACTTCCTCTGTAGTTAGCTACTTTGCAGTCTGTAGAGATCAGCACTTTTATTCTGCCAGATTTCCATTTCCATTCTCTCCTGGTTTCTTTCTTTTGGCCCTGCTCTTTGTTATTGCTTGACTTGTGACCTACTACTATCCTTTAGGGAATCTGAGAAGCATAAACCATGTAGACCATCTTGCAGAAATTGTGCAAAGTATTTTCTTGTGTATATGAGCAGATTTTTTTTTTACAGATTATTGTTCCAAACAAGAAGAATAATAAAAAATTGATTTTCATCTACATGCCAAAATAAAAAAAATAGTGGATATGATAGGCACAGAAAACTATACCTAATTGTATAATTTATCAATTACAATGAAAATCATGAAATTTGAAATTTACATTTGTAGTATCTATGTATCATTCCCTTTGTTTAAATCACAATTATTGGCAACTATCAACACTAAAATTTATGTCTCCTTGGGGAAAAGTATGACTCATGCAAATTAGAATTGTGATCAGAAAAGTTTCTTTTTGGATTTGAAATAATGTTTTCAGTGCACATTTGTCCAGCTTGGTACATCCTAGAAAGCAGATCTGCTTATCTCCAGAAGAAAAAAACAAGTGCCATCATTAGCATCCTTGCAGATCTGTGAAGTTCCCAAAAGCAGGTTGAATGTTATTCTCTCTAATGCAGCGTCAAAATGCCTCAAGCAACACTCTGATCTCAGGATTTTTATTGCTGGTGATGATGCATGCAGTGGAATGCACATAGCTTGATTCTTTTGAGTAAGTTGTTAAATTTGAACTTCTGACTATATTATTTTTGAAAAGAGGAACTTAGCAACTGAGTATGACAGGAAAGTTACTGATGGGGAAGAAAACTAGATATGTTACTTTCATAAAGCCACATTTTTTTTGAAACATTACACTTCAAACTGAAAGAGAAAAGGCAAATTACATGGAAATATTTAAAGGGAGCTTCCAACGCAGAACCTCTGAATACAATGAGATAGTCTCTTTCAAGATGTTTCCAGTCGAGGGCAATAAATGACCTGAAACAAACAACAAGGGGTTAACGGGCATAGGATTGCCATACTTGAATGTTACAAAAATAATAAGATATATAATAATAATCATAATATATTTTATACTGTAATACTTTTTCCTGTATTAAAGATAGATTCTTTTCTCATACACTATATCCTGATTATTGTTTCCCCTCCCTCTATACCTCCAGTTCCTCCCCACATCCCCTCCTGTCTGGATCCACTTTCTTTCTGTGTCTCATTAGAAAGAATAGGATTCAAGAAGATGATAATATAAAATATAAGATGAAGCAAAAGTTTTCAGATCGAAGTTGGACACAGAAACCCAACAGGAGGAAAAGAGTCCCAAAAGCAGGCACAAGAGTCAGAGACTCACTTGTTCTCACAGTCAAGAGTCATATAAAAATACTAAGTTAATAGCTATACATACAGACATACGTATAATAGATATACATACAGAACACCTGTTGCAGGCCTCTGTAGGCTCTGTGCTGGTTGATTAAGTCTCTGTGAGTTCATATGGTCCTTGCTTAGTTGATTCAGAGGGTCTTATTTTCCTGGCGACCTATATGTCTTCTGGGTGTACAGTTTTTCTGTGTCCTCTTTCATGGGATTCCTTGAGCTCAGTGGGGAGGGATTTGATGGAGACCTCAAATTTAGACTCACTCTCCTCATAATGTCTGACTGTTGGTCTCTGCATCTGTTCCCATCTGCTCCCAGAGGAAGCCTCTCTGATAATGCCTGGATAAGGCATCTATCTATGAGTATAGCAGAATATCATTAGGAATCTTTTTATTGACTATTTAAGCCAGTAGTGTTTGGTTTTACCCTAGGTCTCTGGGCTATTTAGTCTCTGGTTCTTTGGCTACCCAAGCATTGTGGGATATGGGTTCTTTATCATGGAGTGGGCATTCCATCCAATCAGATATTGGTTGGCTACTATCACAGGTCTGTGCCACCATTGCTCTGTCATATTTTGCAGGCAGGACAAATTGAGGGTCAAAGGTTTTGTGGCTACGTTGATGTTCACACTTTTATTTTGGTAGTCTGTGAGTACCTTTCTGCACCAGAGAGACTGGAACTTAGAGGTGAAGGCTCCATGTGGGCATCAGCTCAACTTCTTCATTTTCAATGAGTTGTGGGGATGTTGTACTCAGCAATGGGGCTCATCTTTCAGTTTGTAGAGAGCAACCATTTCTCTTAGAATCAATCTGGGTTATTTGGGAATTTCAACAGGACACTCTTGACCAACAACTCAATTGAATATAAACTAGTCCAGCTGTTACAAGCCTTGCTTTGCTACAAAAAGATGGCCAGTTGAGACTCCATATCCCTCATTACTAGGAATCTTTATTGGGGTCATATGTTCCAAGAAGTTTCCATTGTGCTAGGTTTCCACACAACCCACCAAATGACCCCCCCCAATTCTATCTGTCTCCCCATTCATTCTCTCCCTTCACACCCTCCCCTGATTCCCTAACTCTTTTTCTCACCTGCTCCCAGTCTACCTGGAAAATCTATTTTATCCCCTCCTCCCACGGAGACCACTGTCTTCCCCCTAGAATTTTCTTCTTTACATAACCTCTCTGGGTCTATGGATTATAGTTGGTTATCATTTACTTAATGCTAATATATCTCCTTATAAGTGAATACATAGCATATTTATCTTTCTGGATCTGGTTACCTCAGTCAGGATCATTTTTTTTCTAGTTCTATTAATTTGCCTGCAAATTTCATGATGTCATTTTTTTCACAGCTAAGTTATACTTCATACTATATGTACCATATTTTTTTATTCATTCTTCAGTGAAGGGACATCTAGGTTATTTCTAGTTTGTGTTTATTATGAATAAATCACCAATTTACATGGTTGAGCAACTGTCCTTGTGATATAGTGGAGCATCTTTTGGGTATATGGCCAAGAGCGGTCTTGAGGTATATTTATTCCCAATTTTCTAAGGAATCTCCACGTTGATTTCCAAAGTGGCTGTACAAATTTGCACTCAAACCAGCAGTGGAAAAGTGTTTCCCATGCTCCACATCTTCAACAGCATGAGCTGTCATTTATGTTTTTGATTTTAGCCATTCTGCAGGTGTAAGATGGAATCCCAGAGTCATTTTGACTTGTATTTCCCTGATGTCTAAGCATTTCTTTAAATGTTTCTCAGCTATTTGAGATTTTTCTATTGAGAATTCTCTATGTAGATCTGTACTCCCATTTTTAAATTGTATTCTTTAGGTTTTTTGATATCTAGTTTCTTGAGTTCTTTATATATTTTGGATGTTAATTCTCTATCACATGTGGAGTTGGTGAAAATCTTTTCCCATTCTATAGGCTGTTGCTTTGTCCAATTAATGGTGTCCTGCTGTGGGATGTCTTTCTGTATACTGTGAATATGTGTTATTCCCATTGGCTAATAAATCAAGCTGTTTTGGCCTATGGCAAGAAAGCTTACAGCTAGGTGGGAAATCCAAGCAGAGATACAGAGAGAAGAAACAGGGAGTCAAGAGATATGCCAGCCTGATACCCAAGGAACAACAAGATGCCAGCAGACCAGCAACTTATAGATGAATAGGAATTGGTTAAATTAAGATGAAAGAGCTATCTAGCAAGAAGCTTAAACCATAGGCCATACAGTTTATAATTAATATAAGCCTCTGAGTGATTATTTTATAAGCACTGCAGAATCGCAGATGTGAGAGTATAACACAAATCTTAAAAGGTCTTATTAATAAAAACAAACCTGGAGGCAGACATTGGGTTAAATTCTGAAAGATCAGAGAAACAGAACAAGCCACATCCAACCTCACCTTGCCAACTTCTCAGCTGATCCTGTTTCCTTAAACTGGAAGCCCATGAGTCTTCATCCAAATGGATCTCAGCTGAACTCCTGCTAAATGCCTAAAAGCATAAAGAGCTTCTAGTTCCTGGTCATCATGCCTTATATAACTTTCTGCTTCCTGCCTTCATTTTCTGGGATTAAAGTTATGTGTCTTTCCCAAGCAAGACATGAGATCTCAAGTGCTGGGATTAAAGGTGTGTGTCACCATGCCTGGCTGTTTCTAGTGTGGCCTTGAACTCACAGAAATCCAGATGGATCTCTGCTTCTGGAATGCTAGGATTAAAAGCGTGTGCTACCACTGCCTAACCTCTATGTTTAATATAGTGGCTGTTCTGTTCTCTGACGCTCAGATAAGTTTATTGGGGTGCACAATATATCAACCACAGGAGAGATTTGTGCAGACCTCAGGGCCAGGCAGGACCATAGAAGCTTCCCTCTACAGTGTCCTTTGCCTTATAGAAGCTTTTCAGTTTCATGAGTTCCACAGTTTATTTTAGTTCCAGAAATGTTAGTGTTCTGTTCAAAGTCTTCTCCTGTGCCAATGTGCTCAAGACTGTCCTCCACTTTCTGTCTTATCATGTTCAGTGTATCTGGTTTTGTGTTTAGATCATCCACTTGGACTTGAGTTTTGTACAGGAGGATAAATATGGATCTATTTGCATTCTTCTATATGCTGATATCCAGTTTGACCAGCAGCATTTGGTGAACATGCTGTCTATTTTTGTCAATATGTATTTCTGGCTTCTTTGTCAAAGGTCAGGTTTTATATGTGTTTGAACAATCATACAATTTCATTGCATTAGTTTATCAGTGTTATATGTTATAATTAAATGATATTATAAAGTTATCGCTATTTTCATATTTAAATTATTTTACATTTATGTGTTTGTTATGTGCATATGTATGTGCAAGTGTCACAGCACAGGCATGAAGGTCAATCCTTTCTTTCCATCATGTGGGCTTGGGGGATTCAATGCAGGTCATCAATTTCATCAGCAAGTGCCCTTCCTCACAGAACCATCTCACCAGAACCTAGGCTCATACTTGTAGCATATAACTGAGAAATGTATATTTCTCTCTCTCTCTCTCTCTCTCTCTCTCTCTCTCTCTCTCTCTCTCTCTCTCTCTCTCTGTGTGTGTGTGTGTGAATCTACCTTTTCCTTTTAAATTCCTTTCAGATGTATTGTTTTCCTGGTAGTCTCCTTGCCTCCCTATTCATTCAACATATGCTGATTCTGAAAAGTACAGTAGCAATTCTAGTGAAGCAGCCCAGGAGCTTCAAAGAAAAGCTTTTCCTGACAGGGCATGTTGAATGGATTGAACTGTGCTTTTCAGTAGAGCAGCTGCCGCTGGTTTCCCAGAGGAATTTTTTTTTCTACTGCAGTATCTACACAGACTCTATAAGCACACTGGAAGTTTAAATCAGATCGCTGATGTTGTTCCAAACTCATTGCTACAAGCTTCCTAATCACCTGGCCACAGGGCATTTGTAAAAACACTAATGAAGTAATGAATTAATTAGACATCTTTACCTTTTACTAAAAGATCTTCTTTGGGGCCTATTATAATCTCAGGTTGTTGGAGAAGACTGTGGAATAAGTACTTTGAAACTCAGGCACATCAGAGCTCTCTCTGTGTCAGCTCCAATGTCAAGGCCATTTATAAATAGCTTGTATCCATGTACACAGTTTGCAAAAGAAAAGTCATTGCATGCTATAATTTGTAGACTTCAAAGATTTGGGATAATTTGCCAAAGGGAAATGCCTTTTTAGTGCACATTTTAATGTTAGTTATCATTTCTAACAATTACAGTTTTACCATATCTTTGTTTTGAGAAAACTATTAAAACTGGAAAACTGTGTTAAATTTTTAAAAATTTTCCAAAGTATTTGTTTCAATGGACATAACATACAACAAACTTTTTCCAATAAAAACTCATAGGCAAAAACTCATTCTTACAGATGAATACTTGAGAGCACAGAAAGCTTAATTGTGTCACTCAAGGCCAGGGAGTTCATCAATATTTTTTAAGAACATTTGCCAGGCCGGGCGTTGGTGGGGCACGCCTTTAATCCCAGCACTCGGGAGGCAGAGCCAGGCGGATCTCTGTGAGTTCGAGGCCAGCCTGGGCTACCAAGTGAGCTCCAGGAAAGGCGCAAAGCTACACAGAGAAACCCTGTCTCGAAAAACCAAAAAAAAAAAAAAAAAAAAAAAAAAGAACATTTGCCATATTCCAATTCCACAGAGTTGAGCCTTAATAATTTCCCTAGATCTTACTTAATTTTTATGAAGTGACCACTGTATCTAGATTTCCAACAGACTTTTGAAAACCTACTACATTTTAACCTAGGTGTACATTTTGAGTACTTACTGCCCACTCAAATACTGTGTGCTCAGTACAAAACTACTTGTAAAAATGTGTTCAGAAAGGAAATTATTTAGAATATGTATACACTATCATGAGACTTACACAGTAATAACTATAGTGAAACATTCCAGCCATTTAAAACATATAGGTGCAAATAATTAGATAAGAACTATAGAGGAACATTCCAGTCATTTAAAACATACATGTGCAAATAATTAGATAAAAATAGATGTTTATTTTTAAATGTCATATGACTCACAGGAGGTAACTGAACCATGAAATGTGAAATTCTCACTTGTATGAAACTCAGGAGTCAACAAAGCATGCCAAGGGCTAGTGTATTGGTTATGTTTTCTCACTGCAGTGACAAAATGCCCAAGAAAAATAAAGCGGGAGAATTGACTTGGGGCCATGATTTGAGCTTTTTCCTCAATATACAGAACATCATGTTGGAGAAAGCATGGTAGAGGAAGTGGGTGGTGCCTGGTCACCTGGTGTCTGTGGTCAGAAAGCACAGACTGATGAATACCAGTGTTCTGCTTGCTTTGTCCTTTTCATTCTGGGGCTCCAGCCCAGTGGTGTTCATTGTGGGCCTTTACCCCTAAGTTACATTTCTATTGAAATACCCTCACAAGCTCTTTCCAGACAGTCACATTTAAGATTAAGGTAATCTGTTAACTGTGAGGCCCTCTACAATACCAAATAAAAGTATTCGACGCATGAAATATCTAATGGCATTAAGAAAACCTCCTTGTTCTTAAAGGGAAGAATTTTTTTTACAGCAGGAAAGACCAGGCAAAAGCAAGATTGAGACCTAGCAGGGCCAAAACCAAATCCTGCACCCTTAAGTCTACATCTAGGGCCTTATAATGAAGCCATCCCAGCTCCAGTGATCTTGGATAGTCACACGCCTCTAGCTCATTTGCTTTCAGAGGACATGACCCCTGCCTTGTGTAGGCTCCATCTATCCTTGCTGTGGCTTTTCTTAGCATTCATCACAGAGCCCTGGCATCTCTCATGTCCTCGGTTGTCTATTGCAACTTAAGCCTCACCTTCATCTTCAGGCAATGACCTTTCCGTTCATTTTTGCAGAGACTCCAACCCTGCCACACAAAGCCGCTCTCTGCAGTGTTGACATCAGCCTCCCAAACCCCTTTGTAGTGGATATCGGTTCCAGCTTTGACCTGGAAGTACTACCTCCATTGAGGCTTCGGTAACTGTCATGCCTAGAAGGTGGAGCTGAGAGAGGAGCCCTGAAGACCGGAGTTCT
The DNA here is from genome assembly GCF_004664715.2 of Peromyscus leucopus. NCBI lineage: Eukaryota > Metazoa > Chordata > Mammalia > Rodentia > Cricetidae > Peromyscus > Peromyscus leucopus. The sequence continues at coordinate 11,906,722 of NC_051074.1, forward strand.
GGATGTGCTGGCTCTCTTGGTTCCTGGATCCTGGACACGGGAGGTAGACCAAGCAGAGTTCTCCAGAGCACACCGCTGGACTGCGCTTCATCTTTCCCAGACCCTGTAACCTATCCCTTCACTTGTAAGTTATCCCACAAAATAAACCTCCCTTTTAACTGTGTGGAGTTGCCTTAATATTTCAACCAATACCCCTTGACTTTTTCACTTTCATGCTTGAAAAAAGTAATGGTGCTAGGTAAATAATACTGGCAAATACTGCTATCTAAAGATGTTGCTTGGTCCCCTTGGGATATAGTTGCAGTGGTTTTTGTGTGCATTTGAGACTTACCCTGTGAGTGGAAAAGTCCATTTTGGAAAGGGAATGTTTCTGATAATTTTCTTCTTTACTGTTATTTGAGCAGAACATGATTTTAAGCTTTCTATGTAGGCAAATGTTCCTAGCCTTTATATCTATATCTATATCTATATCTATATCTATATCTATATCTATATCTATATCTATATCTATCTATCTATCTAAAGTTTCTGTATATACTTAAAAATATATTATGTCAGTAAATTAAGTTGTTGGTAATAAATTTGTCATTTTATGAGGATAAATTCCACTCCTTAAGGGAAAATATGGATTATGTGTAGCTCAGGAGCTAGAGAATAGCTCTGAGTTTGGTAAAATTTGTGGGTCCCCAGCTTCTTGGAAACCTGGATCACTCCATGTCTAAGATCTCACCTTCCTGGTGTCTTTCTTCTCCAAGTATCATGAGCTGTGTTGGTACTCTAGGGAAGGGGGAACTAAAAAGTTCTGGTGGAGTCCTCACGAAAGTCAGTGGAAGGAAACTGGCTCCATGATAGGCAATAGCCGATGCAAAACTCCTCTGCTGCAGTTTTGTGCCCATTGAGGACTGTCAAGATGGTTCTGGGAGTGATGGTAGCATGCAGCTTTGTCCCACGTTGATGAATGGAATTTTTACTGTGGCTTGATGTCTTAAGCTGGGACAATATCGAAGCATTTTGCAAAACTTAAAATGTCATCCGTGGCATTTTTTTTGTGTCACAAAACTTGTTTTGTGACAGTAGGTACAGCATTTGACTTTTCTTTTTCAGACATAGATTTGGCAGCCAAGTACTTGCTCTTGTACAGGATTGACTTTCTGGAATTCATAGCAGAAAAGGAATCAGCCAATTCCTCTAACCCGGACAGAGGTTAGGCCAAGGAGGACTTCTTCTTGAGCTTTTTAGCCTTTGGGTTACCCTGTTAATAGTCCAGACTACACCAGCTTCTGTTTCCTGTTTCTCAACTTTTGCATCCACCATACTTGTTATTCCTTCAAGCCAACCCAGATGAGATGAGTAAAGCATATTTATGGGCTTTCCTCTGAAGCCAGACATGGCCCACATCAGTAGGAGCCAACTTAATTTTCTCTTGTTTCAGATTGCAAATCCTGTAGAAAGAGTGAATATATCTTAAGAAAATATTGTTATGTTGACTCACATTCTCCTCTGAAATAACTGTGTCCTCCTTAGTCAATCCAAACACTTTAAAAGTACTAATCTCCTATAATTTTTTAACAAATTGTACATTTTTATGTCTTAAATAGTTGCAACTGACATAACGTGTCAAATCCATTTTTATACATAGCCATATACTCAAAAATATAGATAATTATAAATTAATTGGTTTTCTTCAAAATATAGAATCCCATTTCTACAAGTTTTATTTTGATTTTTGTTATAGAGAATTGAAGGCTTGATATTCCAATGAGTGAGTCCTCCTATAGACTCAAAACAATTTGGGGGATGGAATTATAATTTTATAGATTTAGGTTAAGATCTGTCAACTCTTAGGACTTGTAAAAGCCTAACTGTGTCATTAAAAATCTGTCTTAACTTTTTTCAAGACCACTGTATGAGAAGCAAGACATCTGGATCAATTTCAAGCTACTCTCAAATGGAGTTGAACTGGGACTTATTTTTCAAAGCAAAGTGAACCAGTATAAGGTCATTCCGGAGCATCAAAGTAGCATTTCTCCCAGTATCATTTATAGGACTTTTCTATTAAAGCACTGATAGTTAGAGGGAGGGACTGTTTTCCAAGGTCACATCAGGATGCTCTTGTCTCATGGATGTTTGTATCAGGAATGAAGATCTTGTCAGGAACTATCCACAAACATGTCACATCTGTGTGATAACAGCAAGGCTGTTTCCAGTGTACCTTCCATCATTCATTGTACTTTTCCTTCTCAGTTCTGGGTGGTGTGAGTAATCTGTCTGTGACTTAAGCCCTCTTTTGCAAACACTCCTGCTTTCATCAGCCCCTCATTCAGCATTTGCCAGGCATGAAAAGTGACTCTGTGCTCAGACATAGCTGGCTGAAAAGCTGCCACTTACCTTGAGTGCACTCTGATTCTTTACAGGAAAGTAAGGCAAATTGGAGTGTGAGGAATCCTTCACACAGTATTGCTACTTACTTAGAAGATGGATTATCTTTACAGCCTCTGTTTCTATTAAATAAGTTAGCATAAGAAAAATAGTAAATTAAGCCCTAGAGTTTAGAATATTTTTCTTCACTATAGTGTTTCTGTTTATCTTGTCTATTGAGTTTTTTAAAATTCAAATAAACTGTGTCTGTGAGAACCGTCTAGAGTTTGAGTTTATTTTTTACTGTGGTAGTATGGCTTCTATGTCAATATGCACAGAAAGGCATTGTTATTATTTGTGATACTCATATATACCCTTTAGAGATTATCTTGCTATTGTTTTCTAGAAGACAATAATGAAGTAATTTTTGAAGTGTTCTATGGTAAGTTTCTTGTCTCCATTCCCACACTTCACATTCCCTTATCTTTGATATTAATGAAGGGTTTGGCTAAGGTAATGAAGGGAGGCTCAAGTCATATCTGAGAAAACAAACAAACAAAGAAGTTTTTAAATTGTAACAACTTGGGTTCTGGTTGACAGTTTGAATAAGAGTAGGCTTTGGGTCACTTAGTCACCAGTTGGTGGTGCTGTTTGAAAAGGCTGTGCCTAGGTGTGTTGTAGCACGAATCCTAATTGGTCTTAATAAAAACCTGGAGCCAGATGTCAGGATAAATGCTGAAAGATCAGAAAGACAAAGGAACAAGCCACAGCCACCTCTCACCTCACCAACTCCTCAACCTAAAGGGAGATGAGCTCCTGTCTCCTCCCACCTTATATTCCTCTCTCCACCCAGCCATATCACTTTCTGTCTCCACCTCCCTAGTGCTTGGATTAAAGGTGTGAGATCCCAAGTGCTGAGATGAAAGGTGTGTGCCACCACTGTCTGGCTCTGTTTCTCTTTTAGACTGGATCAATTTGTGTAGCCTAGGGTGGCCTGGAACTCCTGATCTTCCTGCTTCCTCCTCCTATGTGCTGGGATTAAACATGTGTGCCGTGGTCACCTGGCATCTATGGCTAACTAGTGGCTTAGCTCTGCACTCTGATCTTCAGGCATGCTTTATTTGTTAGAGCACAAACAAAACATTACCACACTGTGTGACCTTGGTTAAGGGAGTCTGTAATTGGTAAAGGACTGAGAGTTTCAATCTTCACCACATTTCCAGTTTGCTCTCTGTTACATGCTTGTGGTTGAAGCTTTGATCTCTCAGCATCCCTTTCCTGCTGTGATGCCAACCACTTCCTGCCAGGCCTCCACACTATGATGGTCTCTTATTCCTTTGGAACCCAAAGCCAAAGTAAACTCTTTCTTCTCTAAATTGCTTCTGGTCATGGTGTTTTATCACAGCAAAGTAACCAATACACCTTCTTTAGGAACAGGAGTGGAAATGACAGGATTCAAGAGATCCATGATGTGGTGCTGAGCTATACCAAGTATTTAATATGAAATCATTTGAGAAATAAGCAGGGGAAGGAAAGTCTTTTTCTTCCTGCTGTTCTTCAGGACTGTACCATGCATTACCTCCCCTGTACTATGTACTATCTTCTCTGCGTGTCTCTCTTCCATTCTAGCTCACCTTACAGACTTTGGGACTTGTTAGATAATAACATAATCTGCATATATATCATTTTTTGTATATTTATTACATATGTATATTTTCCCATTTTTGTAATTCCCACATACAGATTCTTCATACATAAGAATAGACTAAGATGATCAATGGGCATACATACAAATAATAATGAAGACTGATAAATTTTTTTAATGTCTTTGGTTTATGCTAACATGAAGCACAATAAGAAGAGAGTTTGTGCAGTTGGTTCTTCTTTCTCCTTTCTTCCCTCTGAGACATTTTAGACTCTCAGTACTTCTCCCAAACCAGACAGAACATGTAAAAGAGACAAGTGTGACTTTATACAGGCAGAGCTGAGCCACAGCTGGGGTTATCATTCAGTTTAGCTATTATGTTACAACAAAAGAACAATGCAGAATGATCATCATGTCATCCACAATCAGGTCTACAAGCTGAGAAGCAAATTGGTTATGACTGTGTCATTTAATTCCAGCATTTAATTTGTGTCCATGGCCTTGCAGAGACACACAGCTGTAAAAGTGAATGGAAGTGAGTCAGATACCCTAAGTAGGAAAATATTATTACCTGGGATCTTGAAGTTTTTCTAAATAAAATAACTGTTTCATGCCTGTATTTCCTGAAAGACATGAAGAACCATGTTTGGAAACATAAGAGGTAAGAAAGTAGTGGCCTGAAAAATATTGTTATAATGCAATATTATGTGATACAGCTTTAGTTTTAGAATAATAATTGAAATTAAATTTTTCTCCATTACATTTATGCAGAATATCAAAAGGCATGCAGTGGAACAAAGTATTCTGCAATACCCTAAATTAATTATGAATAAAACCCCACATATTTGATCACTTCTATTGATAGAAGTTCTGAAATTTTGAAAAAGCTTAAATAGGTATTTCTATGCTATAGACTAATCAGCAGCTTAATAACTTGAGGCCATGTGTTTAAAATCAAGAAAAAATGTGAATTCAGGGATTGGAGAATGGCTCAGTGGTTACCAACAATGTGGCTCTTTCAAAGTTAGATCCTCCACACTCACTTTCAGTGGCTCACAACTGCCTGTAATTACAGCTCCAGGAAATCTGATGCCATTTTCTGGATTCTATGGGTACTTGCACACACATGGTACACAGAAACTCATTCAGGAATACATGCATATTCATAACTTTACAAATCTTAATTAAAAAAGAATGAAATGTGAGTTTATCCAAAACATGAATACAGAATGAAAGGAAATGAGCCTCTGGGTTAAAACACTTCTAGGTACAATTAGTCAAATATAAGGATGATATGGAAAGGGATTCTTATTATATCTGGGTTGAGATATGAATCATCATATAAAAAATAAACTAAATGATCATAAATTTTATTAAATTTCAAAATCATCATTCACTGAGTAGTATTGACAGCTGCCAGACCAGTAACACAAGTATTGGGATAGTCAAAGACTGTGAAAAAGTCACCTGTCCTCACCAGAAATTGTCTTTCTAATATGAAGTAGTAATATCTAATGTAATGTACTCTCTCTCTCTCTCTCTCTCTCTCTTCACCTGTCTGTCTGTTTCTCTCTCTATTACACACATACACACACATCACAAATAGGAGAGAGACAGAGAGAGCATGAGTAAACTAGTGAGTGCCTTCAGAGCTCACTGTCAAAAGTATTCTAATTAAAGTGAATAAAAAAGCAAAAAAATACCCCAAGCATGTAGATGAACATAATTAAATAAAAAGGAGAAGATTTGGTGCAAGAGCAATGAACAAATCTGTACTAGTGACTATTTAACCAAACATTTAATCTGTATATCATCAGAAAGTTGACCCTGATGCTGTGGGATGTCCTGTATAGTGTAAATATATGCTGCTGTGGTTGATTGATAAATAAAATGCTGATTGGCCAGTAGCCAGGCAGGAAGGGTAGTGTAGGTGGGACAAGGAGGAGAATTCTGGGAGGTGGAATGCTGAGACAGGGAGACGGAGACGCTGTCAGCTACCAAGAGAAGCATGATGTAAGATACCGGTAAGCCATGAGCCACGTGGCAAGGTATAGATTTATAGAAATGGGTTACTTTAAGATATAAGAACAGATAGCAAGCAGACTGTCATGGCCATGCAGTTTATAAATAATATAAGTCTCTGTGTGTTTACTTGGGGGACATGAGTGGGAGAGATTTGTCTTGACCGTGGGCCAGGCAGGACCAGGGAAACATCAGCCTACACCCTGACATAGGAATCTGAACATTGAGTCAGTAGACCTGTGTTACCCAGGCAGGAGACACCCGAACTCTAATTGTTTTCTTATTAAAAGACAATACACATGTTCTCATTTTGGATTTAGATTGCTTATATTAGGTTTCCTCCAAATTTATGTAAGGAGAGAATATTAGTTAGTAACAATAAACAGCCAAATTACTTCACACCATGTACATAGTGAGATAAACTGACAACCTGATCATGGTTCCAATAATGCAATGTAAGGGCAAGTCCCCTATCCATTATTACCTAATTTCAGTTAAATGTTTTATAATAATACAGTTTTATAGACCATAAAATCTAGAATTTTAATTATCCTATAAGTGGACTAAACTCTTCAAAATATTGATAACATCGAGGAAAACAGTACTTACAGCACTTTTGTAATTCCAGTGATGTAAAAAAAAAATTTTCAAAAAGGCAGGATATTGTGTATTTAAATTCTAATAGATGTTTGCAGTATTGTAAAGATATATCTCACATGACTGGGTGAATATGACCATGTGTCTTAGAATGCATTTTTGAACATTTATGCACTGTGAGGCCAGAAGATGTTAAAAACACAAAAGACCAGCTACAATGTAATCAGAAGCATGAACTCCACAAGGTAGAGAGTAAAGCACATGATGTCACAATGTCACAGCCTTTCCTCATGCAGAAAGCTCTGGGCCAGTACCTTATCAAAGGACCAACACATTTTTTTCTTTATTTTCCCCTTGTTCTTCTACTTTGTAAATTTCATTATTTTTTGCTATCTATCTTTTTCGGTGTGATTTCCTCCCTTTGTTCTAGTACTTTCAATTGTGTTATTAAGTTATTTGTGTGATAAGATGTAGCCGGAAGTTTCTCTGGTACCACCTGACACCACAGTCCCAGTCACTTATGAAATAATCACTCAGAGGCTTATATTGATTAAAAACTGTATGGTCTATTGCTTCAGTTTCTTGCTATCTAGCTCTTTCATCTTAAATTAACCCATTCTTATTAATCTTTATGTTGCCATGTGGCTGTGGTGTTACTGGTCTGATCGCATCTTGTTGCTCCTTTGGCAGTGGCTGGCATCTCCCCCTGACTCCACCCTTCTTTCTGTATCTATGCTTAGATTTCCAGACTGGCTGTAAGCTTTCTTGCCATAGCCAAAACAGCTTTATTATTATCCAATGGGAGCCACACGTATTCACAACATACAGAAAGACACCTCACAGCACTTCCTCCTTTCTGTCTAATCAAAAAGGAAAGTTGCTGTGGGATGTTCTGTATGTCAAATGTGTTGCTCTGATTGGTTAATAAATAAAACACTGATTGGCCAGTAGCCAGGCAGGAAGTATAGGCGGGACTAACAGAGAGGAGAATTGAGAGAACAGGAAGGCAGAGAGAAAGAGAGAGAGAGAGAGAGAGAGAGAGAGAGAGAGAGAGAGAGAGAGAGAGAGAGAGAGAGACACTGTCAGCTGCTGCCATGACAAGGGAGATGTAAGGTACCGGTAAGCCACGAGCCACGTGGCAAAGTATAGATTAATAGAAATGGGTTAATTTAAGATAGAAGAAGTAGATAACAAGAAGCCTGTCATGGCCATACAGTTTATAAGTAATATAAGAGTCTGTGTGTTTATTTTATAAGTGGGCTATGGGACTGCTGGGGCTTGGCTGGACCTGGAGAGAAGCTCTCCAGCTACAGAAAGTTTTAACTTTAACATAGTAAAATTATATATAACAAAACAGTTATCAAGCAAGAATTACAGTTACAATATCTAGTATATATGTATTTGACAAAATTAAAGAAGATATTCTATCATTTATCCTATTTATGAGTCTAAAGTTTTATTTGTAAAACTTTTATATCTAATTTATCTTTTATCACAACTAAGGAAAACTATAATTGTAACTAGCTGGTCTTCAACTCCATCAAAGACACCAGAAGGACATAATATTACCTGAGTAAACAAGAAGTGTATTGCAAGGAACTTCTATAATTCTTGAAATGACAAAGACACCTGGCTGCCTGGACAGTCACTCAAAGTTCCTCTGCAACATTGGTGCACCTATCTTCAGTTTACAGGCTTAGAGTCTCTGGCATAGCTTTTAGTGAAGCAGGAAATTTTAAGGATTGTTCCACCCATTCTGGCAGTTTGTCAGTTTCTTCTCCCAATCTTCTGTAGAATGTCTGGTATTTTCTTCTGTGAAGGACCATCTTGCCTTGCAAAGTTCACTGGTCACATTCCTATGGGTCCTGCATGTCCAGTTTATACAGCATCCTGTCAAGCAGTTAAGGCAAGGGCACTTTTTTGCCCAGTGCCTGACTTTTTCCACAAAGAAAGCAAATGCCATATAGAGTATCTTCAGTGCTCATATTCCTTTTTAAAATACATTGGTGCTGCCAGGAAGAGATGTGTCTCATTGTCCAGAAAAGTCTAAGTTCTTAAAACATTTTAATTGTCATATTCTATAGGTCTTTGATGTGTTTGAAGATTAGCTACCTAATTGAAATATACCTTTGTATGCCTAAAAACATAACTAATATAAGTTTGATTCTCATAGATGACTATTAATCTATATTTTTAATTATATTTTACAATTTTAAATGAATTGCATAAACATAGTACCTTAAACAAGAGTAGAAATATACATACAGTATAACAAAATTAATGTTAAATTTGTGTCAATAAACTAAAATCTATAGCAATGTAAAATATTTCAAATGAGTTATTGCTCTTTAAAAGTAAATTTAATCATTTACCCTTTTATTTTATCATATCTGTATTTTACATTTCTATACATATCTCCCTTTCTTCTCTTAGAAAGAGATTGACTATGACCAATAACAATTTGTAACTAACCTCTCCATAATCCATTCTTTGGTAATGTAGGTGTAGTGTTCTAGATTACTTCCTGCTGATTGGGGGCACTGTTATTCTTATGGGGATACTGAGAAAATTTAAGATAATATTCAAGTCCTGGGAAGACCGGCTATAACCTTTGTTAATAGATACCATCTGTCAATGTTCAGGATGTCTCACTTGATCAAATCTGATCCATCTTAATCTGGAACAAATCCACAGCCTCTTGCTTCTTCTGGAAACAAAAGCAGAGCCTTCTTTCCAAAGCAATATATCTTTAGACCCAAATTTTGAAATCAAGATACCATTAAATATGTATATTGGTTTAACTCAGCAGCCTTTACAATCAAATGTCTTTTTCCAGTTTAAAATGCCAAAGACAACACAATCCAGACTCTCTGTGTAATTTCCATTTATATGTGGCTTTTTATATTTTTTGTATATTACTTATTTTTTAAGACTTTATTTTTATGACTATCTATATCCTTTCTCTTCTCTTTTTCAAGCCTGTGTACCTTTTTACACACAATGTAAACCATTACGAGTTTTATTCCATCTGAATCTGTCTTATTGTGAATCTATAATACTTCTCTTACCGAGAGAGATTTTAAACTGTGTGACTAAGACCAATTTGCTAGGCCTTGGCTGCTGACTCTGATACCCTCAGCTTCCCAATATGGTAGAGGTACATTTACCACCAGCTCTGGGGGTCATGCTCACTGCTGACTCTGGGAAGCAGTGGGTCGACGTCTCCATTAAGCAGCAGGTAGCCCAGAAATATTTTTTTGGTGTGTCTGTACTAGCAAAAGCTAAATCTGCTTTGTAGCATGCTAAGCAACTTGGAGATGCCTCTGTGTACTATGGCAGAAATTGCAGATGTAGCCAGAAATTTCTCTGGTCTCACTCAGCCCCATGGTCCTGCAGCCTCGGATGAAACAATCACTCAGAGACTTATATTAATTATAAACTGTATGGCCTATGGCTTCAGCTTTTTGCTTGCTAGCCCAGCTCTTTTATCTTAAATGAACTCATTCCTATTAATCTATATGTTGCCATGTGTCCATGGTATTACCAGTCTGCTGCTATCTTGTTGCTCCTTTGGTGATGGCTGGCATCTCCCCCCAACTCTGCCCTTCTTCTCTCTGTACCTCTGCTTGTGATTTCCCACCTGGCTGTAAGCTTTCTTGCCGTAGGCCAAAACAGCTTTAATTATTATCCAACGAGAGCCACACATATTCATAACATACAGAAAGACCCCCCATGGCAAAAAGATCTCTCTTTTTTGTTACAGCTAATATCCACTTGTGAATGAGTACATATCATGTTTATCTTTCTCAGTCTGGATTATATGACTCAGGATGAATTTTGTTAGTTCCATCCAGTTGCTTTCAAACTTCCTAGTGTTTTTTTTTATTTTTTATTTTTATTTATTTATTTTTTTAACAACACCTATTGTGTAAATGAACTACATTTTTCTACCCATTCCTTGGTTGATGGGCATCTGGCTATTATGAATAAAGCTGCTATGAACATAGTTGAGCATATGCTCTTGTGGTATACTTGAGCATCCTTTGAATATATGCCTAAGAGTGGTATAGCCTGATCTTGTGGAAGATTAAGTCCCAGTTTTCTGAGAAACCATCACACTGACTATACTGACACCAAAGTGGCTATACCAGCAGTGTTTTTTTTTTTTTTTTTTTTTTGATTCCTATTGTTTTGTTGTGGTGGTGGTGGTGATGGTGGTAGGATATGTGTGTTTCTACTCTTTTGATTTTCTGGGCTGCAGTTATTTATTCCCTGTGTTTTAGTGAGTCTGGTTCACTTCAGTTTTGAGTTTTCCTTTAAGTATCTTCTGTAGGGCAGGGTTTGCAGACAGGTATTGATTGAAATTGCTTTTATCATGCAAAGTTTTATTTTTTCCAACTATGTGATTGAATCTTTTAGTGGGTTTTATATTCTAGACAAGCTTCTGTGGTCTCTTAGAGTCTGTAAAATGTCTATCCAGGCCCTTCAGGCTTTTAGAGTTTCCATTGAGAAATCAAATGTTATTTTCGTAGTTCTGCCTTTATATGTTACTTGATTTTCTTACCTTGCAGATTTTTATATTCTTTTTTTTTTTTTTTTGCTCTGTTCATTTCATGTTTTGGTTATTATGTGGCAAGGGAACTTTCTTTTCTTATCCAATCTACTTGGTGCTCTGCATGCTTCTTGTACCTTAATAGGCATCTCCTTTAAGTTGTAAAACTTTTCTTCTATGATTTTTGTTGAAAATATTTTGTTGAAAATATTTCAGTTTCTTCTTTTTCTATTTCTATTATTCTTAGATTTGGTATTTTCACAATGGCTTAGATTTTCTGGATGTTTTGTGCTAATTTTTAATATATATGTTTAACTTTTTTTTGATCAAGGTACCCATAATTTTTTAAAAAAATTTTGTCTTCAGTATCTGAGATTTCTCTTCCATCTCTTGAATTCTTTTGGTGAGGATTGCCTTGCGTCTGAGGTTCTCTTTTGAGTTCTTTTTCTACTTTCAGGTCTTGAAACAGTTTTACTCATTTCTTTCTACTGTGTGTGTGTGTGTGTGTGTTCATGGATTTCTTTAAGGGACTTACTCTTTTTCTTTTTAAGTCCCTCTACCACATTCATAAAGACTATTTTAATGACTTTTTCTTGTGCTTCAGTTATGTTGCAATATTCAGAGCCTGTATGTTAAAGCCCCATGCTCTATTGGAGACAATTTTTCTAGCTGTGATTTATTGTATTTTTATGCTGGAATCTAGGCATCTCGGTTTTAGAATATTGTAATTCTGAATAGTGTTATTTGTTCTTGTCTTTATTGTGTGGGTGTTTTATTCCTTGGTGTCTGTTGCCTTCTCTGGTTCCTAGGAGAATATGGTGGTTATGTGTTTCTCAATAGGAAATTTTTGGGGGATCATGATTAATGGTTTGGCCACTGGGTTCAAGGTAAAATGTATTTTTAGGTACTGGGAGCTGACACTTAAGAATGATGATTATCTAGGATGTGGGGTGTAAGGGGGCCACATGAGTGAAGAAAGCAGAATGTTCCACCAGGGTCTTCTTAGTCCCTTGGGAATGGAGACAGAGAGTGAGGAGAGGAGTAGGTGGTATTCTACAGATTTGGGGATGAGACTGGGGAGTTGGACTTGGAGGAATGGAGGGACAAGTGAATATTTGCAGTTGGCCTACCTGCTTCACTGTCCCAAGTGGCCTGTGGGTCCCAGGAAGTACCTGCTGGAATTCGTGGCTGGGATATAGTAATAAGAGAGGGGAGGAAGGTTGGGGGGAAATATCTGTATGGTCCATTGGAGATGGAGGGAAGTGGTAGGAAAGGAATTTGCAGCATCCTTTACTGCAGAGCTGGTGATGAGACTTGGGGATTGGATTTGGAAGAGCAGAGGAAGAAATGAAGATCTGCAGTTAGCTTGCCTGCTTCCCTGAACAGAGTGGTCTGTGAGTGGCCAGGGAATGCTTGTTGGAATTAGGGTCTGGAATAAAGCAATATGTGGGGGAAAGGAAGTTTGGAGTGATATGTGGAGATGGAGGCAGGGAGTGAAGGAAGGTGCAGTTGGTGGCCTGCTGCAGAGCTGGGGATAAGACTGCAGGATTGAGTTTCAAGGAGTGGAGGTATAGGTGAAAATCTGCAGTTAGACAACCTGCTTCCCTGGCTGTAGTGCTCTTATGTGGACATTTATGTTGCATCCTGCCTGTTCAGTGAGAACACCACGGCAGGGTTGACATAAAGGTAAAAGGCACAGTCTGAAGTCATCTTGGCATTGCAACAGGCCACAGTTTAAATATAATTGAGATTGCTGCAAAGCACGGATAGTGGATCTCTATCATTCCACTGAGACTAGGTTATACACAGATGTGCTATTTAAAGAAAGGCTCTGAGCTGAAAGCAAATCTATTGGTAATATTCTCTTATTAGTATTTATTGATCATGGCTTCACTTCACTCACTGCTGCACTGTATATACACCACACAAATTCAGTGAGTAAACTACTAACCCACAACAGAATTCTAGATTTCGATTACAAACAATGAAATAGGTGAACCATGAGTGTGTAATCTCTAGTTTCTTAAGTCAGCTTGACTCTAGTTCAAGACTTGTTCAGTTTCCCAGGTTCTTGGTACTCCCAGCTCTCAGCCTTGGGTCCAGCTTCTTTCATCAGTTTAATTTATTTTGTTGTTTATGTCAGACATAGGTAGGTCATGATTATATTGTCCTCCTAACACAAGGGTCATTTTGGGGGAGGATATAGATATTATCTAGAGTAGTACAGTGTGCCTCTGCTTACACCCTTCTGAGTTTCAGGATGACATTATTTTTCTAAGTCATCAGAAATTCCGCTTTACAGCATTTCTGTTCACACTTCACAGAACTCTCAAAGTTGGTTCTTCTTTCAAAAACCCATTTTCTTCTAAGCCCACTTGAGCTTTGTCTTCATACCCAGATTTTCACTCTAGTCCACTCTGTTATTTTTTGAAAAAAATATTTCTTTGTGAATTTTGTATAATGTGTTTTGATCATATTCAATTTCCAACTACTAGATCCTACAATCTCTTACGAGATCCATGATACCTTCCTTACCTACCCGAATGTGTGCCTTTTTTTATTTTTCTTTAAACCTATCAAGACCAATTTGTCCTATTTAAATATTCCTGAATATATGGGCTTCAAACTAGAACCCAGTTGAGTTACCAGGGAATACATTCTATAAAAAATTAGCTTTTCCTATCTAAGCAGGTATGGATTGCTAATACCTATACAACTAGGAATGGGATTTATTGCCCGACTTCACTCTGCATGGTGGGACTGATCTGACTGTAGCTTGCACAGATCTTGGTTGTGCTGTCCCAAGCATCATGGAGTTCATATGTACAGAGGCTCTTTCTCTGCCTAGAAGACATCTCTTTCTTATTGTCCACATGGTATGTGCTCTGTCATTCTTTCTGTCCTCTCTTTCAATGATCCTGGAGCCTGGAGAGGAAAGGGGTGTGACATGTTTTCCCATGTATGGCTGATCATTGCACAATCTCTTATTGTTTGTATCTTGATAAGCTGTGGGCCTCTGTGTTCATCACTGCTACTGCAAATAGAAACTTCTCTGATAAGTATTGAGAGATGCACTAATCTATGGTCACAATAATAAATCATTAGGAGTTGGTTTACTACTATGTTCACATTCAAAACAACAATAATAGGTTCACTACTAGGGCTTATGACCCATTAAGCTCCAGGTTCTTGATTCAGTAATCATGCCAGTTATGGGTTTTATTTTGTGGAGCAAGACAACGTCAGAGAATGGTTGTCTACTTCCATAATATTCATGCCACTAATGTGACAGTGGACATATCTTGTCAGGCCAATCATTATTGTAGTTCACGGAGTTCACAGCTGGGTAGGATTGATGACCATTTTTTCCTCAGATAGTATTTATAGTGCCCTTAACCACTATGAAAGCTAGCCAGTAGGAGGTAAGAATGAAGCTTTTAGGTTAGTACCAGTATGATTTCTCCATGTTCTATGATTTACTATGTGATATCTTTAGCAATAGGGCATTACCACTGAGATCTTGAGAAACCAGGGGGAATTGGCAATAGCCTGCAATGTTAGGGAATCTGTGGAAACTCACTGTCCATAAATTCCAAAAAAGGTAATTTATTCCTGGCATTGGGCTTCTTATTTGTAAGCCTGTGTGGTATAGTAGAGGCATTATCATGCCATTACAAAGTAACTCCATTTTATCTCAATCTCCATGTGTGTGTGTGTGTGTGTGTGTGTGTGTGTGTGTGTGTGTGTGTGTGTTTCCATAGCACTTTTGAAATTATTTCTTTTATTTTTGAGATCATCATATAATTGCACCACTTTCCCATTTCTTTTCTTCCCTTGAAATCTCCCCATGTACTCCTCCTTACTCATTGTCAAATTCATGGTCTCTTCTTCCATTGTTGTTACATGCATATATTTATATTCCTAAATACAACCTGCTACATCTGTATAGTGTTAAGTATATGTCTGTTTTTAGGACTGACTATTTGATATTGGGTAATGAATTGGTGTGCTCTTCTGGGGTGAGACTATATCTCCTACTTGGCATTCCTTAGTTGTCTATAGCTCTTTGTGTAGGGTTCAGACCTCTTGGCCTTTCCTCTATAGACTTTGGAATGGTTACTGCTGTGGTCCTTATATAACTCATGTTGCTGAAGTCAGGTGGGAAAGACTTTATGGGTATAGCTTCTGACATTACATTATTAGAAGATACCAACCTCACACAAAAAGCTGATCCTCTCATTCTTACCATTTTTTCTGCCCATTCTTCAGCAACGTTTCTAGAGTCTAAGGTACAGGAGATGAATTATAAATAAATCTATTGGGGTTGGGCTCCACAAGTTACCCTTTTTGTTGTTTGTGGTTTTTCATAATGATCTCCATCTGTTACACATAGAAGTTTCCTCAAGTAGGGTTGCATACTACACTTATCTGTGGATATTAGAACAAATATTTAGAAAGTAGTTAAAGATCATGCTAGTTTTAAAAAGTGGTGTTGTGGATTCTTCTATAAGATCCATTGCTTCACTAGCCTTGAATATTTAGCTATCCAGAAATCAGACATGGTTTCCCTTTGGCCTAGTGGGTATTTGTGTTCTCAGTGGTACTTTTAATTTTATTAATTGTGGATTTGCATTTCTTTCCTCAGTTTCTCTGCTATACTTATACCTGTCTTAAGCCAAAACATTGCTTCCTGTATTTTCCTTAGGTTTGGATGATGGATATACATTTCTATAGGCTGTTTAAGTCATTTAAAGATTTTTCTCCTTCAATTACAGCAGATAGTTTTGTTGGGTATATTTTAGTTTAGGCTGGATCTCACGGTCTTTTAGGATATGGAATGCACTGTTTCTGGCTCTTCCAATTTTCAGTTTCCATTAGAATTCACCTGCTATTCTGATGGGTTTGCCATTATATATGTCCTATGGTTTTTTTTTCTCTTTCAGCTTTCAATGCACTTTGTTTTTTATGCTTAGTGTTTTAATTATAACATTATGTGAGGATGTTTTTCTCTTGTCTTATGTATTTAGTGTTCTGTGTGTTTCTTGTATCTTTGTAGGTGTGTCTTTCCTTAGTTTCAGGAAGTTTTCTTCCCTGATCTTGTTGAAGATGTGGTCTATGACACTGATTTAAGATTCTTTCCCCACATCTATGCCTATAATTTAAGGATGTGCTTTTTTATGCAGATCCTTGTATTTCCTGTATGCTACTTTTCATGCTTTTAAAATATGACATGTTCCTTATTTATTTGGCCTACATCCTCTATATCTTTGAGTCTTGATACTCAATCTTCTGCTTGATTTATTTTACTTGTAAGGCTTCCCTCTGAGTTTTTAGTTTAGCAAGCTTTTCTATTTCATCTATGTTTTAGTTGAATCATCTTCAATGTCTCTGTCTCCTTATTGAATTCCATTCTCATGTCCTTTATGATCTTCATCATTTCATCAGCCTTATGTTTGTGTTTTCTTGGGCCTCACTTGATCCTTTATTCTCCTTAAGTTCTTTGTCTTTATTCTTATTGAGATATTTCTCTCTGTCTTCTTTAAATTCATTAAATTCTTTCATGAAGTTTATGACTGTTCTTTTAAATTCTGTATTGTGGGGTTCATTTAGGTACTTCTCATTAAGAAAATGTTTCTATGGGACTGGTATATTTTGGAGAGAAGATACTGGCTTAATCTTGCTTATCTTGGTTTATTTATAATGGTATCTGGGCATATGAAGTTCTTTTTTTTTTTTTTTGGTTTTTTGAGACAGGGTTTCTCTGTGTAGCTTTGCGCCTTTCCTGGGACTCACTTGGTAGCCCAGGCTGGCCTCGAACTCACAGAGATCCGCCTGGCTCTGCCTCCCGAGTGCTGGGATTAAAGGCGTGCGCCACCACCGCCCGGCTTGAAGTTCTTTTATGTGACTTTAATATCAACTATACTGCTCTAGATACATTTTTAATGTTATTTCTCTGACATAGTTTTGGGGGAAAGATAATTTCAAAATGAGATGAATTATGTTATTGAGCTTTCCACCAATACTACCAATATCTGAAATAGTCAAATTATACACATAATGGACTATTTTGGCTTGTGGTTTTTGGAGGCTTTAGCCTATGCCCACTCACTGCTGTTACTATCATTGAGGCAAGAATCATGGTAGGAAAACATGGCCAAGAGGAGCCACTCACTTAACGGCCAGGGAACAGAAAGATTTAGGGCAGAACTGACATCCTCAAAAGCACTTCCAAAGATATACCTTGAATAAATTATAGTCTGTTTGAACCTACCTCTTGAAGATTTCAGGATCATCATCTGTTGGAGATCCGCTTGACTCTGCCTCCCAAGTGCTGGGATTAAAGGCATGTGCCCCCCCCCCCGCCCGGCTGTGTTGCATTCCTTTACGTTGCATTTGTTTAATTCTGTGAAGCTGATTCTTTGCTGGTTTAAAACACCTAAAGGTCTAATAAAGAGCTGAACAGCCAATAGTGAGGCAGGAGAAAGGATAGGTAGGGCTGGCAGGCAGAGAGAATAAATAGAAGGAGAAATCTGGGGGGTGGGAGGGGGGAAAATGAATGAGAGAGGAAGGAAGAGAACTTCATGGGCCAGCCACCCAGCTAAACAGCCTGACACAGAGTAAGAAGGAAAAAAACGGTATATAGGAATAGAGAAAGTTAAAAGCCCACAGGCCAAAGATACAAGGGATAATTTAAAGTTAAGAAAAATTGGCTAGAAACAAGCCAAACTAAGGCTGGATATTTACAATTAATAATAAGCCTCTGTGTGTGATTTATTTGGGAGCTGGGTGGTGAGTCCCCAAAAGAGGCAAAGAGTAAAAGCAAAACAACCAACAGCATTTTGGCTTTCCAACATGGGTCCATAGAAAGCTTAACAATAACAATCTTCCAACAGCTTTGCTCACTGTGAAAAATGCTTGTTAATATCTGGGCATTTTATGATATTTAGGATCCAAAATATAATGCTAAGTTTTTAAAATTTTGCTTTAAAAATTGCATATTTAATTTAATAAGTTAAAAAATTACGTATTTCTCTTGGCTGTAAGTATGTTCAAGAGATCTAGCATATCTCCACATCACTGATATAAAAGGTTCTTACAGTTTTCTATAAAAATAATATTCAAATGAAGATCTAATTTATTACTAGGGTGGAGAGCATTCTACAAAAATAGCACTGTGTTCATGAAATAAAAAAAAATATTGAAATTATAAGTTACTGTAGTGATAAAGCCTCTGGCAAATGTTTTTGTCTTCACAAGTCAAAAAAGTATTATTAGCTCAACAATCAATTAACAGTTACACTCCTGCTTGAAATGCTTACAACCGAGCCAAGGAGGGTGAAACCACTGAGCGAGTTTGACTTCATCACCTAGTAGAAGGGGGATGGAGAAAAAGGAGTGCATTGTCAGTTTCCATTGTTTTCTCTTGTACTTTACACTGTTGAGTCCCACAAGGACAAGAAAACCAAACGGCCTCAGTGTCTGATCTGCCTGTCTGTCACTGTCACTTTTATTTTTAGCTTTAATTTACAAAGATTGTAAGTGACCCTTTACCAGTTACAGTGAGAGAGGAAGCAAGCCCTCTGGAGAGTCTGTCAGCTAAAGAAACACTTCACAGTGTGGTGTTGGAATAATATATGTTTCAAGGACATGAAATACTGGTTTTCTCTTTTTTGTCCACATGAATAATATTGGTTTCATTTCACAGTTCTTTATCTAAAGGTATGTTGGTGTACTTAAAATGATAACAGATGGGCTGGACCCATATTTTACTGCTTATCTCCTAAGACAGCTCTGACTAAATTCCATGTCTACAGACTCTTACCATAGATGATTTGAATTGATAATTTGATGCTATTGAATCTTGACTAGAAAGTCATGTTCACAATTAGGTCTCTTCTGTGAGTATACCTTAACCTGAGCAAACTGTGGTGCTTGAACATTGCAGATAGAGGTAGTAATTTCCCTTTAGTCTAAAGCACAGTTTTCTATCCTCAAATCCATGTGAAACCATCTGAAACTCTTACTGCAGAAATCTACTTAGACACTGAAATCATATAGCCTGGAATAAATACATCTTCTAAAACTTGGTTAACGCTAAGTTTTAGTGACAAGAATTGATGAATCTTGTCTGCTGAGTTGTTTTATTTATTTATTTTTTAAATTCTGGTTGTAGTTCTGTAAAACAGCGCATGTCTTACTTGAAAAATAAATTATGTTTGGTGATTTTGAAGGAAAGTTTGACTGCCTTGAAAGATGAATTCCAAAAGAAAGTGCCACTTGTGCAATCCAACCTTGCTCAAATGTTTCACAGTCATGGTGAGCTTGTGTGAAGGTTTATTTTAGAGAGCTTATCTTTTGACAAACCCTTACATGGTCAGGCAGTGTTGAATAAATCACTTTTCAAAATATTAAAGCTACGAAGCTTGTGCATTATATACTTTATCACCATAATATACTGACAAACCAATTATTATAAAGATATTTAATGATTTCCCAAATGCAAATTAGAGGGCTAGATCATTGGAAATCTCCCTAAGAGTGTTGGTATCAGAATGACACCTCACTCCTGTCATTTAAATATTGAAACCAAAGAGTTAGTGCACTATGAATGTGTTAGCTACCAGAATCTTGAGACACAAAAAGTCTTTTAATGTTTTTCAGCCACCAATTGTGTGTTTTGCAGACAAGAGAATATTAACTTTTAATCTTTAATATTCTTACATAAGGCACAATATAAATTATAAATAGAATTTTGCTTAAGAAGAAAATTAAAATCACTAGGTCTCCAGGTTTTACTTATTTTTCTTTTTGCTACTATAGAAAATTTTGCATACAAATCAATTCTACTTTGAAATTAACTAGTAATGTTGCCAGACCCATAGATGAAGGTCTCAGTCTGCAAGAATGTCAACTCCACTTTCGATGCCAATAAAACTCAAATTGTTTTACCAATGCTTCTGATGGGCCTGCTGTAAATTAAAGTTCTATTAACACATTTGTCCAGTATTATTAATTGCTCAAACTGGCTCAATGATTTAAGTGAAGCCCTTAAATTTGCTGGTTTATGATAACGAACATCATAGAGGATATAGATGAGGAGGCGCATAGTTCAAAACTTAAGGGAAGGAATACATAGCTTATATAACTTCTGACACAAAACTTTTAAGGAAACTATGTGTTTATATGTGGTTCACTATGCGTGTATCAATTATTAAATTATTGAACCTTCATCATTAGCTTAACATTTAGCCCCTCCACCTCCATTGAGTGAGATGACAGTAACAACTCTCTAGCACTGTCTTGGTCCCTGATGACCAGCCTCAATCCTGAAGCATCCTGTTACCAGACCACTCGTTAGCACCAAAAAGGCATCTATCACTTACAATTCTAAGGACTTTTAAGATTGAGTAATTGGAAATTGGATGAAATTTAAATGTGCTTTTCATGAAATAAAAGTGAATCATTCTTGTCTGATATATGTAATATGATTTATTCTCAGGCAAAGTGGTGAATATATTGGTAGACCACAGACAATGCCGAACTCAGATTTTGACCTTCTGTATATAGCTATGAAAATAGAAATAATGAAGCAGGTAACTTGCATTTGTGTATGGCATAACTTTTATTGGAATTTGTGCTTTGGTGGCATCCACACTCTAACTTAACCTTTTTATGTATTTTTTTTTTTTTTTGCAACTCAATGTTATACCCTGTAGTACCATGTTATTTGATTTATTTACTGTTCACACTCCCCAAAGTAAATATATAAATAACAAAGTACTTAACTCTCAGGGGTCAGATTCAATGTCCTTCATAGCTAGAAGAAAAATAAACAAACAAACTGTGCAGCAAACAGCTTATTTTCACTGGGGAGTTACTTCATGCATTTAGTTACTTTATACATATAATATTGTACACATAGACGTTGGTTGACAGAAATTAAAATAATTTAAAACTGCTAAATGAATTTCTAATTCATTCCCATTCATTTAAATTTTCTGAGATACTCTCTACCTTGATAAAATGACATTTCTAATTCTTTCACTAACATTGATTTTGCTGCAAAATATTCTTGAAGATATTTAAAGTTCAAGAAGACAATATTCTGCTGGCATTCACCTGTGTGAATGTTTTGTCAGAACCAATTATGGTGTATATAATCATATGGATGTAGACTAATTAGTACAAATCCCATTGGAACTTCCCGACTTAATGGAGTTATTTTTTCTTGCATATGAGGACAGTTGCTTTGATGTGTCAAGTTGCATTTATGAAGATTGCCAATCACAGAAATAGTCTGAGTAACATTGCATGATATTTCCACATCGCAGGTAATGACATAAACACATATCAATTTCATCATAGCCATATTTCAGTGACATAAAGCATGTGCCCAGAGGTCCTTAGCAGCTTTATTCAGTTCAATTATGCATCATAACAGAACCTTATACTCAAAGTGGCCACATTTTCATTCTGTTCAACATATTTATTTAAATAGCAGACTTCTACAATCAAACTTATATTCATGCAGACATAATAGAGGGAAAATAGTTAGGAATCTTGTTTTTTGATAATGTTCTAATAGACTTTAAATTTTATGAGAGTACAGAGAGGATTCTTTTTACACTTATTAACTGATGTTAGCTGTTCAAATTAGTAGGTTTTGCTTTTGTGTTTCCTTTTTTTATTATGTTTTAATATAACCTACACTCCTCAACATTGTCTTGGACTTTTCCTTCTGCCTCCATTCAGTTTGCTTTCCTTAGGGCTCCATCTTCTACTTTGATGCAACTTTTCTTGACCCACTCTACATACAAGATGAAATATTTGTTACTTGTCTTTCTGTATCTGGCTTATTTCACTTAACATAATTTAATTCTTTGTGAAGGCATAAAACTGCATTTTGTTTATTTAATAATATTTTCTTTATCCACTTCTTTTTAGCTGAGCATCTAAAGGGAATTATGAACACTGCTGTGAAAAACGTAAGTATGAAGGCATTTGTTTTTCTGGGTTGATTTTGTTTCCTTTAGATGCAAATCTACAAGTGTGATACCTGGATCGCATGGTGGTTTTATACCTGACTTCTTGAGAAATGCTCATAGTATTCAACATAGTGGCAATGATAATTTATATTCCCATCAACAGTGTCTATAAAGGCTCTGCTTTATTCTCAACATTCTCTACAGGGGTTACCATTTTTTTATTATAATCATTCTGACTGAGATACAATTTTAATGGATTTTGATTTGCATTTCCCAAATTCCAAAAAAAAAAACTTGTGCATTTATTGGCTGTTTATATTTCTTTTGATCATTGGCTATTCAAATCGTTAGCTGCTTACTGATTTGTTTGTTCTTTCCCTGTCAACTCTCTTGAGTTATTCAATGTAGAAAGAATGAATGAAGGTAGAAAATTTCCTGAATTTTTGTCAAGATATGGACATGAAAGCAGACATACAAGGGATTTATAATCCCCAATAAACATGATCAGAAAAAAAACTCTGAAAAAATGCTAAAAGAAACTGGATATTAATCATATCATAGGAGTAACTGGCAGATGTTTTTCTTCTTCTCTTGACTTCCTTGTCACTCTGCTATTTCCTTTCTTGTGTGGAAGGCTGTTAATATAATATAATTCTTATATATTATATTTTAATTCCCCAAGCTACTGAAGTCATTTGGGAGGACACTGCAGTCCCAATGTATTGATGTTTCAGGTACATTTTCATTTACTAATTGAAACATTATATAGTGTTGATTGAGGTCTTCACCCATTTTGTATTGATCTTTGGGTGGAGAGGAAGATAGAAATCTAGCTTCGTTTTCCCTACATGGGTGTTTCAAGGTTGCCTGGCATCATTTGCTGAAAGGAATTTCTACAGTGTGTGTTTTGGCTGCTCTGTTGATAATGATATGGGTGTTCAAGCAAATTCTCCTCCCCACAGTCCTTCATTCTATTGTATTGGCTGCTGTGATTTTGTTCTTGTTGTTTATCTGTTTGCATTTGTGCTTCTGTTGTTGTTGTTACTGTTGTTGCAATAGTACGCTATCTCCGTCGTTATGGTTTCGGACCATATTTTTACATAAGTTATTACGATGCCTCCAGCATTCCTCTTTTGTTGCTATTATCATCTCTAGTTGATCTTACCTTAAAATCTGCTTTGTTAAACACATGCCTTTTTACTTCTGAGTACTTTTTTGGTTTCTATTTTATTTATGTTAAATATTACTTTGACATTTTTACTTTAAGGCTGTGTAATATTCTGCAGTGATGCAAGTTACTAGAAGATGGTGAACACTTAGATGTAATTTTTATCCAATAAGACAATCTCTTTTACTTGGAGATCCGAGGCAGCTTACCATGATGACTACTGTTAGAAACGCATTTTCTTGTTTTTATTCATTTGAATAGTATTCATTAACCTCTTTCAACTTTTTACAGTTTAGAAGACTGGTAATGTACTGAGTTAATGTTTGATTACTAATTTTTATTTGTTCAAGCAGTACATCATTTATTATGTTTCTTGTGCAACTGCTTGTTTTAATTCCTTTTCTGTGTAGGAGTCCTCTGTAATATTGATTAGTGGGCATGAATTCTTTCAGTTTACATGTACTTTGAAAGATCTTGAATTGTCTTTCAATTTTGAAGAACAGTTTTGGTGGATGTAGTAATCTTAGTTACCTGTTAGGTGCTTTCAGGGCCTAAAATACATCGTTGAATGCTTGACTAGCCTTTTGATCACCACTTGAAAAATCTTCTATTCTTCTGAGTTTGACATTCTGTCTGACTTTCCTTTCTCTTATAGCTTTTAACATTTTCTCTTGTTCTATACTTTTGGGCAATTTAGCTATCTTTTAATGGAGTTTCTTCTCTGGTAATGTTTACTTGGTATTATAAATCCCTTGTATATCTGTATGCATGTCCATTTTCTTACAAAATTTCAGGGAGTTTTCTCCTTTCATTAATTATTTATTTAGAATCACTATCTATGTTTGTATAAGCCATACACTATTTAATTTTGCTATGAGTGATTCCTCTAGAATTATATAGTGGGCAATTTATACCATCTTACAAAGCAAGAATGGGTTTGCAATGGTTTTTGATGTTAAATGTTCCTCAAGGTCATGTTGTGCTTAAGGCCTGCTTGGCCATCAACCAGTGGCATTATTGGGAAATGATAGAAGCTTTAGGAGATGAGGCTGTAGTAAAACACAGTTAGTTCATTTGGAGCATTCTTTTGAATAATATGGGGGCCCAATTTGTTTCCTGTTTTTTGGGGTGAGCAGGGGCAGCAACCATGAGTTGAGAAGTTGTGTTTTATCTTATGTTTCCTGCCATATTATTCTGCCCCAGTGATGAAACATATTCTTACGTTTCCTGCCGTATTATTTTGTCTCAATGATGAAATCTTAGAAGGTCTTATTAATTTTCCTTCTCTCATTTAGTGCCAGCTCCAGGCCATTTGTTTCTTATGAATGTAACTACTAGTTTTTAGATCTGTTAATAATTTTGTACTGTCACACTCTTAGACATAGAAAGAAATCTCTACCCTTTTCATGCATGTAATAAACTTTTTAACATTCACTTTTCTCTTTGTGTCTCACTTACAGAAGCATAATAAATATATTAATAGAGGGTGACAGTAAAACTTAGATGAAGATAAAAGTCTCCCCACCCTTCCACAAAGGGTGGAATAGTATACATGACAGAAGTCTGCAGGTTAAGAATATTTCACTCATGATACCTTATTTCTGCATTATTTTGCAAATACCTCATTTCCCACTGTACTGAAGAAACTTGGTAAAGGGATTCCTGTGTGTTCAGTGTATCTCTAAACCTTGCCACAATACAATTTCTCAGAAATACAAATTATTTTTTAAAATGCAATTTAAAATCTTTAAGTATTTGATTTAAACAAAATATTAATGAGTTAGCAAAACATCTATAACTATATCAAAAATTTCATAATGTATGAAATGAAAAAATTTACTGAAATTATAAACATAAAATGATGGAGATAATCTCATATTTATTGTGTATTTCTTTCTGTATCCATTATCTATTTTTTTCTTTAAGTATGATTAATGCCATTTTTACAATCATGTTCTTATTTGCTTTTGTAGTTGTGTGTGCTGACATTTTATTATGGAATGTAGTTGAGTTGTTTATTTTGCCTAGGGCCTTTCATGTATTGCCTTTAAGATATCTTTTGATCATGGTCTTTAATCACAGAGACACAGTGCAATATATATCTTTCAAAATGAGTAAGAAAACTTGACTGAAATAAATAGCAATCTTCCATGCCTCTATCAGTAGCTAATAAAATTAAATAAAATTCTATTTTAATTACTTAATAATTTAAATGGCTAAATTACTTGTCCTGAGCCAGACATCAACTTAGAAAAATATCATAATTAGTCATCAGATTGTCCAAGAGTGCTAAAAGATTTTTTTTAAACCAAATAAATTGGCAGGAAATAATTTGTCATGTTTATTTTAAAGTAGAAATGAGAGAATATATTAAAAACCTGCTTTTTGAAATTTTAACTTTAGAGTTACTGATTTTCAGTCTGTATTCCCCCCAGTTTCCTCACGTCTCTCCACTGCAGACTGGTTGTGAAGAAAGGGCAGTCCAATCAAAGGCGGGATTATGTTCTTTGAGGCTAACTAGAGATTAAAGCAATTAATCACTGGACTCTGACTTAAATGATGTCCAAACACACGGTAAAGGAGCAGCTCTCTTTTACGTAAGGGAAAGTGAAAATACTGGCTTTATTTTAGCTTCATTTTCTTCATATCATTTGATTCCACACAGTCAGCTGGAAAGGAAGGTATGCTCATTTAGCTCACTAGCACAGGATTACATGAAATATTCAAAGGATGTCACTGCCACATCGCTTTTCATCCGTTTTTAGCAGCTAAAGTAAGTATACCTGTTTCGTCACATTTCTAACAACTGCTGAAGCTCCATTAAAATAAGCCTGTTTGATGAAATTATTTTAGGTAAAGATAACAACAACCCGTTGACATGAAATAAAACAATGATTTTTTTTGTTTGTTTTATTCCCTACGCTAAACAAAGAATTGATGGGAGCAAGTGCAGAGACCCACAGTCAGACTTTATATGGAGACAGAGTTTAAACTGGAGGTCTCCATCGGATCCCTCCCCTCGGGGCTCAGGAAACTCTGTGGAAGATGGGGAGGAAAGACTGTAGGAACCAGAGAGGATGTTGGACATCAGGAGACCATGTCCCACTGAATCAACTAAGCAGCGCTCACATGGGTTAACAGAGACTGAAGTGGCAATCACAGGGCCTACATGGGTCTTTACCTGGTCCTCTGCATATATGTTATGGCTGTGAGCTTGGTGCTTTTGCTGACTCTCCACAGTAAGAGCAGGCACATCTCTGACTCTTTTGCCTACTGTTGGGACCCTTTTCCTCCTATTGTGTTGCCTTGTTTAGCCTCAATATAATGACTGTTGCCTTGTCTTATTATATTTTGTCTTGTCCTGTTTGGTTATTGCCCCTTGCAGGCCTGCTCTTTTCTGAAGAGAAACGGAGGAGGGGTAGATTGGGGGAGAAGGGAAGCAAGGGGAGCTGGGAGGCAGGGAGGGAGGGGAAACTGTGGTTAGGGTGTATTGTATGAGAGAATAATCTATTTTCGTTTAAAAAAAGAAGAAAGAGAACATTAATTTGAAGAGAGAATTATGAAATCATTCATTGTATGCCTAATGAGGAGGTTTTCCAATGGTGAATTTAATAAGTAAGCATATTGTTATACTGGAGCAATTACAAGAAAATCAGATACTAAAAGAGTCAAAATTTAGAAGAAAAATACTTTGTCTTTGAATCTACAAAGCACATGTTTAGAAGTCTCAGCTACAGTGGGTTAGCTGGAGAAACCTGGAGTTGAATTGTGAATTGCTAATATTTCCATCTCCTGAAAGATTTGTGCCAACACACATTAGGCCATTTTTCACTTTTTGAAATTACCTTTGTGCTTAGCCAGAGAAGAAATGAGGCTGAAAATTAATTCACATGGCATTTTAACCAAGAGCCAGTAATTTCTATTCTGCATGCAAGAGGCAGCCCAGTGAATTAGGGATGATTTTTCCCCAAAGCCATTCTGCCAGTCGCCACTCTCAAGTGGACTAATACATTTCCAATTCAAAGCATTTCAACAAAATCCCTGTTTTTATTAAGGTTATTGTAGCTCGGCTGTATTTTATTCAACGCAGAGGCCACTTTTGCTTGACTTTGGCCAACCATCCTACGCTTCCCTTACTATTACTTCACTGTATGAATTTTGCTCATGATCAAAGCTGTCTTTGTTATTGAAACTGAAAATACCAGATACCTGCTTTCTCAGCTGTCCGGTCAGCTAGGACACCACAATCATTTTACCTATCAGATGCACCCAGCCCAGAAACTTTTGAGTGGTAGAGGTTGCAAGATGCAAGGTGGCATCCAGATTAGGCTGCCTTTTCTCCTGGTTTGCAGCACTACCATTTCCTCAGCAAACAAACACGTGATATGATAGAGGACACAGCTCTTGCCTGCATTGTTTCCATCCTAGGTTGTTGTTCCTTTTGTTTTGCTTTGTTTTACTCTTTTATATGCCTGCCACCCAACTCCCCAATAAATACACGGAGACTAATTCTTACTTATGAATGCCAGGCCTTAACTTGCCTTGTTTCTAGCCAGCTTTTCTTAACTTACATAATCCTGTTTCTTTTTAACTACATTTTGCCTCTGGGCTTTTTGCCTTTTTTTATTCTATATATCTTTTTTTTCCTTCTTACTCCATGGCTGGCTGTGTGACTGGGTGACTGGCCCCTGGCCTCCTCCTCTCCTTCTCCCTTTTTTTTTGCTCCTCACTCCTCTCTTCATTGTTCTCTCTGCCTGGCAGCCCCACCTATTTCTCTCTCCTGCTAGCTATCGGCCTTTCAGCTCTTTATTAGGCCAATCACGTGTTTTAGACAGGCAAAATAACCCAGCTACACAGAGTTAAACAAATGCAACATGAAAGAATGCAGCACATCTTTGCATCTTCAAACAAATGTTTCACAGTATAAACAAACATAACACAACTTAAAATAATATTCCACAGCACTAGGTTTTCAGTTCAGGATCACAATATTTTCCTTAAAGATTTTCTAATCTACAATACAGTCAGAAAAAGAAACTTCCAGTTTCTGGCACTTGTTCATTTATTTAAGTTATAGTATTTAATCAACATGAATACATGTTTTTACCTGCTAAATTGGATTATTATCCAAATCAGGGGAGAGTTGGGTAATAATTCATATATATATTTATATATGATAGATATTACATCTATCATATGTAAACATAGTTTATCAAGGTATTAATTGCTATTTTTGTAATTGGAGAATAAAATAAAATACTTTTCAGCTACTTAAACTCTGGATTTTTCTTTTTTTAAAGTTTGCACTTGCATTCTTATTATTCTTATTCCTATTATTTACTTTAGAAATGATTATAGGACACCTACTTTCCTCCTGCATTTTGCTTTTGTAAGGCTGAGTCCATTTCAGAAGTTGGTGTGAAGGAACAGAGAAAGACAATCAAAATTTAGGGGGAAAATAAAGAAACAGAAGAAGGCTTCCAAAGGAAAACCCTTTTTAGATTTTCTGATGTTGGTATGAACTCTTAGTCATACTCAGGTAAAAATGGAATAGCTGAGGGAGTGTGTTTACATTATACAGGTAGAGAGACAAATCTGTCCCCGGATGTCTCAGTTTACACCTGGAAGCAGAAGAGCCACCTACCTGAATGAGATCACAAAAGGAAACTGAGCAAATTATGGTGTGTGTGTGTGTGTGTGTGTGTGTGTGTGTGTGTGTGTGTGCACCCTTGTACATAGTTATTCTACAAGTTTGTTATTTGATATTGACCATATTTTCATAAATGAGCTAACATTTCATTCAGTCCAACAGAATGAGAGTTCTGTTTCAATTTTTTTGAACAAAGTGCACAATCTGTATCTTAGAGATGACAACTTGTTTGTCCATCTAATATAGAAGTGAATCAGAATATACCAATATTTGCCCCTTTACTCTCCCACGTTTTGTACTTTCTTGAAGCACATAATTCAGGAGATAGCACAAAATATGAATCTCAGTAAATATTAGGTCAGCGGTTTTCTGTGAAAGATGCTAAATTCGAAACTTTCTAAGCCATTTCTAAACTTTACATGTTAGTCATGACATTGAAAACGGAATGACTTAGAGCTAAATAAACATTCAAATATTCTTTATTTAATCGTATAAAAATTCTATGCTGATTATATCAAGGGGAAGGTAGCAAAATGCTTTTTTCAGGCCCTCATTGGCGATCTGGTTCTTGCCCCGACTTATCATTCTCTGGGACAAATGTATTTCTCCTCTTTATTTTGGGTAGCATGCAACAATTCATCATTTGGTTAAAAACTGGAAAAGTAGACACATTTACAACTAAAATAATGCAACCAATGATGAGATAGATGAATTACATTTGATTTTTATAAGTAAAACTGTGTACAGACAGAAAATAATTAGAAATGGATACACTGCACATAGGCACATAGACACGTACTTCAGGAAAACGGCATTGTTTGACTCATTGAAGCTGACTGATTTGAAGAAAATGATATAATAAGTAATAAATCTGTATTATACAATATGAGCTTTGGGGTTCACAGAAACATGGATGCTTGTCAAGTCCATATGTGTCAGCAAATATGTCAGGTAGGTTTAGGCATTAGTTTATCTAAATTCTACTTAAATTATGAAATGTGTCCCCCTTAATTAATAGATATGGGAACTGTGCAACAAAGAGACCAATTCAGCAACTGGTTCAGTAAATAAGAGTCTGGGTTTGAAACTTACCATTTGTCTGGTCAACTCAAACTTTTACCTCTGACACTGCTCTGAGTACTCTCTATTTTTTTTTTTTTTTAAATAGAAACTTATTTTTGGTTTGTTTAAAGATTTATTTATTTATTATGTATACAGTATTCTGCCTGCATGTGTCCTTGCAGGCCAGAAGAGGGCACCCGATGTCATTATGGGTGGTTGCTAGCCATCAGGTGGTTGACTGGGAATTGAACTCGGGACCTCTGGAAGAGAGGTCAGTGCTCTTAACCACTGAGCCATCTCTCCAGCCCCTCATAGAGACTTGGGTGACAAAGAAGTGAATGGTACAGACAGAGCTCTATCTGAGAAAACAGTGAAATAGACACTAAGAACGTGGAAAACACTGAAGCAAAAGCTCAGTGTGGAAACACTTCCAAGTTCTGTTGTGACTGAGGAAGAAGTAGACTTTGTCAATGAATCAAGGTAAGTTTTATATTCAGAAAATACCAATACAAAATTCTCAGCATGGAGGATTCAGAGTGAAAGCCTGGCTCATGCCTTGAGGTCTGAGTTCATTATAGCTTAGCATGATGTTTAACTTTGGTTTTTAGAAACCAGGCCATTGAGATAGAACAGAACAGATCGTGAATAGCAAGCAGTTCAGTTTTTAAACAGAAGACCCAGGAAGCAGAGTTGGAACTGATGGGACCTTGGTAGCCATTGCCAGGAATCCCAAGAGCTACCTGGAGCTCTCCATAGGTAGGAATGCAATGAATGAAAACAAGAGTGAGCTGTGGGATCAAGTGAATGACCACAAATGATAGCTTGCCAGTGACTGGAGGGACATCTGTACTGTTCCACTGATGGCGGATGACGTGGTGTAGTGGTTTGAATTTTTCATTGCAGTTTTCAAAGTCATCTCCAGTGTTTTTTTTTCTATCAGTGTCAGAGATTACTCAATTGTAAAATCATACTCTAAAACTTTATTATAAAAATATGACTAAACATGAACCAAAATCAAATTTTGAATACAATTAAGTAAACAATGCTTCCCTTGTTTTCTTTTTATATGCTCTAATGTTTCTTTTTTCAGTATGCCTTACTTTTATAAAACAAATGGTTTTTCTTTTTATTTGGAACAGAAATTCAAAATTAATTCTAAGATGAGAATCATCCCCAGAAAATGTCTGTCCTTCCTTGATGATTCTAAGCATTCCACTTTCCAGTGAGTAATAGAGGTTAGCGGTCTCTTCAAAGTTGAAGAAAATGGACAGAAGAAAAAAAACCTCATTTACTCTAAACCAGTGATTTGGATCATATTACCTACATAAAAATTCATTTTGAGTGAATCCAAAGACAGTCTAATTGCAGTATTATTCCATATGTTACTGTCTTTGGATCTGTTTCCATCTAATCTCAAATGTAATATTTATACCACTTAATTTGAGTGCAAATAGTAAGTTTTATAAACTCATATCTTTAATTGTCTGTGAGATGATGAATTTATAACTAACTCTAGGAACCTTAAAATAAGAATAAATGATGCAATCTGTAACGCACAGTCACTCACCTAGAATCTTATCCAGCAACTCATTGTTTAGGCAAAGGTTTGTTAAAACAGAAACACCTAGCATTCCCAGTGTCCTGGGGATAGATCAGTAAGATTAGGACAGGGAGTGGAGAGTGTTGTGGTGGTTTACTGAGGGTAGGTTCTCTGTACAGAGAGAAACTACCAAGCTGAGGTGAAGAGACTGCCTTACTGAAATGATGAAGGATGGAGAATGAGTTTCTTTGGGGAGAACACTGACATATTATCTAATAGGGGCTACCTAATCTCAAAGGTCAGTTCAATTATGCATAAATATAAATGAGCAAAAATAAATGGATTAAGGAGGATATATAATATATACACAAAAGCACACACATATGTATATATATATATATATATATATATATATATATATAAAATTAACGTAGATTTGTAATCCAGATAATAATTGTATATGTTTATATTTTTATAAGTTAAAATATTAATGTAAGGGAGTTTAATATATTTGCTATTAAGATTATATACATGTATATATATATATATATATATATATTCTAATATATATGTTAGAATAGGAAGAGGTCATGAATCCAAGAAGAACTGGAGGTATAAAGGAGGAAGAAACTGTAAGGAAGAGAGGGATAGCCAGAAGTGAATCACAAGAAATTCTAAGAGAAAAAAAAATCTTTAGATACAAAAATAACACTAAAATGAGTGTTAAATGTCCCCATATCATGCATATGGGTATTTGCAGAAAGACTAGTAAATGACTATAGACAAATGATTACAAGAAATAAAGGCAAGACAAGTTATGAACTGAGGAAAATGGAAAGGAGTTGTAAAACTGCCAAATTTCCATAAAAATTGTCATTTAGATCGGTTGATTTTCATTGTTTTATTTTTGTTTGCGCTTTACTACATTAAAAATGTTAGAGAGTCATAATTTTGTGTGCTACACTATTAAACACAAATCCAAATATTCATATAACAATGGTCGATTTTTCACATTACTAGATATTTTGCAAATGAGGGTACAAATAAGTACCTTTAGCAGATGCACAAGATATAAAGGCTGAATGATAAAAATATGTGGCTTTTGTACCTGTCCCTTTGCTTTCTCCTTTGGAATTATTTCACATTGATAATCCATCTTTGTCAAAATTCAGGAAATAAATATGCAGTTTTTTTCTTATTTCTATATTAAGGAAAAATTCACTATAAACTCATTTTAAGGAATGCATTATGTAAGTATAATACACATATATACATATACTTACACTTTATGTAATTATAGTACATATAATACATATGGTTTCAACTGTTATCTTTATAAACATGTTTTAAAATTGCAATTCTACATGGAAATTATAAACTTAGAGACTTTTCGGAAAACTTTTCAACATGGGAAACTCCTCTGCTCAAATGCTGGACTGCCTTCACCCACTCTTTTAACCATTACAGCTCTTTTCAAAGTTTAGAACTTGCTTGCTATTGGCTGTTCATATGGAGGCACACTAGTTTGTAAGTATCTTTGTGCAACAAAGGTACCTAGCAAAATCTATTTCATGAGGTGGTGATATGCATAATTGTAGCTGGAGGGCTTCTCTCCAGGTTCCCCAAGCCCCGCAGTCCCACAATCCACTTATAAAATAATCACTCAGATGCTTATATCACTTATAAACTGTATGGCCGTGGCAGGCTTCCTGCTAACTGTTCTTTTATCTTAAATTAACCCATTTTTATAAATCTATACCTTGCCACGTGGCTGGTGGCTTACCGGCGTCTTTACAGGTTGCCTCTCCTGGTGGTGGCTGCAGTGTCTCTCCACCTTCTTCTTGTTTCCCCAATTCTCCTCTCTCTTTGTCCCGCCTATACTTCCTGCCTGGTCACTGGCCATCAGTGTTTTATTTATATAGAGTGATATCCACAGCACATAATAATTTGTATTAACTGATAATTCAATTCCTATCTTAATTAGATTGTTGGGTGTACATTGGAAAGAGATTCTGAATAATCTAAACAATGTGTTTTTTGTATTACTCTATTCCAGATGTATGAACAAAACCTATCTAATAATATAAACAATTGGACAAGGTTACATCCTAGCAAGTAGCACAAACTATGAAACCTCAAGAAAAAAAGATGTGTCCATAGAATCTGATAAAATGAATTGTTTTCAAAATTTCGATCCCAAGGAAGCATCAGCTTTGCCAATCTTTATAGCCAACTGAGACCCTTTTTTATTTTATTATACATCCTCTTTTAGCATGCCCAACCCTTGTCAGCCACCATTACCCTCATTTTACTTCTCGATTGCAAGTCTAATTATGCTAATTATATATTTTATAAGGTAAAAACATTAATGTAAGGAAGCTAAATATATGTGTTGTTGTTTTAAATTAACCCTGAATCTTTTCATGCCAGCATTGGAGCATGAAATTGAGAAGTAAGAGTTTGGGGCTAAAGAATGGAGGCCAGCCCTGCCCTGTATTTTTTTTTTCCATAAAACTATAAAAATAGTCTCCAATCCTCTACCCTGATGTTGTTCAGAAATGGCAGCACCACCACCACAGGT
Source organism: Peromyscus leucopus (assembly GCF_004664715.2). Classification (NCBI taxonomy): domain Eukaryota; kingdom Metazoa; phylum Chordata; class Mammalia; order Rodentia; family Cricetidae; genus Peromyscus; species Peromyscus leucopus. Next base: position 11,940,882 of record NC_051074.1, read on the forward strand.
TTTCCTGTGAGGTTTCCATGGTAACTGGAGCTTAGTCCAGTTTTCACCGTCAGTTGAAGCATGTTAAATAAGAAGTATGCATTTCTTACCATTATTTGCCCAAGTACATATTGCTTGATGATTCCTCCTGTCCTACTCACATTGCATTAATGGTGAGCACAGGTTGTAACTGCGGGCATGCTGACTTTTCTTTTCTTTTTTAACTTTCCCCCTAACATTTGTGTCCCTTCCATGAACCACACAAAGGACATCATGTACAGTTCTAAAGCAAAGCACTGTGGTTGTTTCATTTAAAATATACACAGAGAAGTTTTTTATCAGTGTTAATGTCTCATTTTTAGTGAATCGTATATTCAGTCACGTTACCCTTTGGACGGGGTTTCCAGATCTCATACAAACACAGCTGGTTTCCAGGTAAAGTAGTTCAAAGATTTTTTTTTTTCTTCCAAATACATGTTTCCTACAAATTAAGTGAAAGTTTTTTGACATGCGGACTTTTGTTGACAACAATCAAACATTTATTTTGTGCTGTTCATGTACTCTATACACCAATGAACAGCAGTGCAATTGCTGAATCGTATGGTGGTCCTAGTTGCAATATTTTAGGAACCTCCATGTTTTGTCCATAGTGGTTAATTTACATTTCTATCACCATCATGCAAAGATTCTTTCTCCAACATTTTGGTTTGGACTTGTTATTTTTGGCAGTTTTGACAATAGTCTTTCTTATATGAATGCGGTTGTAGTTTGTTTTTGTTTGTTTGTAACAGTAGGAATTGAACCTTGAGTCTTACATTTGCCACGGTTGCTCAAATAATATCCTAATTACGACCTCAGTAATTTGAGGCTCCAGAGACTTTCCATTTGGGTTTTCCAACGAGCTTCTATGTTTGTCCTAGCTCTGCTTATAACATAAGTCTTTAGATGTTTCTGGGAACCTGACCAATCAATCCCAGGCTCTCTTAGAGGTCCTGATGGAAAGACAAAGGGAACGTTAGTTCTGTGTCCTTGTCCAGGAGTAGACTTGGCAAGGTCCAGTTTGAGGCTGGGACCAGTGCCATGAAGGAGTCAAGGTTGTGGTTTCTGGGGATCTGATTCTCCCTCCTGGGTTGTGGTTATCAGACACAGGCAGCTGTGTCTGAGGTGTCCTGTGTTCTCATTGTCTGATTAGATTTCTATTGACCTTGGCCACCTCCTCCCCTGAAAATAGTATGTAATAAACTGTGATGCTGAGTAAACCAAGCAAGACCTCCAGGTTGCAGCCATTGCTTTTGTCTTCCTTATTCCTGGGCCCTGATCCTCCCACCCTTCATCTTACTCAGGACCCTTATTCTTGCGGGTTTGGGTCAAGCTCTGTTACTAGAACTAAGGTTCTGGATACTCAAAAGGAAGTAAAAGGGGAAAGGGATGACTGGGGCTAGGAGAAGGGGTATGTTCTTCATAGAACTCTGGGTTAGAACTTGTTAAAAAATACTATATAATGAAGTTTTATGTGTTTATATCTCTTAAATGATGTTAGCATGGTACATGGTGAGTGTCTAGCATGAAATTAAGATAGTTTGCAGATAAAATTATCTAATGAAGGAAAGGTATGCAGGAAACAATGGTTGCTCCCGAAGACTCTGAGAGATCTTGTAGAAGCTTCACAGAGGAGTCAGTCACCAACTATGTCTGCCATAGTGTCTAGGAATGCCATAGCCAGACACTCAAGGAGCATAGCTTTGAAACTTGCCAAGACATTGGAGACAATTTAAATAAATATATTAAGAAAATAATAAGCCTATTAATTTTTATCCACCAAATATCTTACAAGTTCATTTATTGTACGAATTGCTTGAGTACGGATGGTAATGAAAAAATTAGTCTGTAAGATTATAGATTTAAAAATTCCTTTGGTAGTACAGATATGAGAATTTTTCTTAAATCTGATATATTCAAGCCAATAGTTACAACTTTTTCTTCCATTCATACATTTCTCCCTCTGAAGGAGAGGTTTTAGATTGAACACTGTATTGTCTCAGGCTGAAATATGCTATCCAAGCTCAAGATGGACAGTGCTTTCAACTCTGTGGGAAGCAGCAGTTGCCAAGAAAAGATTTGAAACTGGCAGGTCAATTAGAAGGACAGAGCCCAGTCTTTTGGGCAGATTCCCATGCTGATTTTGAATAGAGTGTTGGCTGTGTTACTCTGCTGGTAAGAAAGTGACCTTAACAAATTTACATTTATTTTCAGAAAGAAGTACTGGAGGGTTTTGCAGTTCGTTTTCATAATAAAATCATTGTTTCCCATGTAAGAATAGAATAAAATATTTAAAAAGAGATTATGGTTTCATTGAGTGTTGGTTATTTAGAGAATTTTCAATTTAATAATATTTTTATTCTTTGAAAGTTCTCTATATTCATGCAATGTGTATTGATCAGACACATCCCTCACTACCTTCTTCCAACTCTTCCTAGTGCTCCCTACCAATTTCCCTGGCAACCTCCTGTACTTTTCTCACTTTATTCCTTTTGTTTTTAAGTTGCCTCTTTGAGATCAACCAGTGCTTTCCATACGTATGTGACTATGTGGCTGTTCACTGGGGTATAAGTAATCTATCAGTGGCCTTATCCCCCAAAGAGAGTGGCTTTCCTTTCCTTATAGCAGATATCAACTGCTGATAGATTCTCTGATATGGGTGGAGCCTCGGAAGTCTCTCCCCAACCGTGCTGGAATTTTTCTCTGGTTGTATAAATCTCATGCAGGTAACCATAGCTGCTATGTGTTGGCATGCAACAGCTATGTCAGAAACAGAAGTCAACACTTCAAAGCTCACCTCCTCCTCTGCCAGTTCTTATATCCACCCTGTTTTCTACTGTGTTCCCTAAGCTGTGGATGGTGGGAAGTTAGCATAGTTAACGTACTCATGGTTGAGCTCTTCGAGTTATTTATACTTTGACTTTGACCAGTTGTGAATCTCTGCATTAAGGGATATCCATGAGAAAAGGAGCTTCTCAGAGTGAGCTTGAGAAAAGCACAAACTTGTGGGTATAAATGTACCTATTTATAATTTAGTTGGCAGCATAACTATTTAGCAATGCCCCTTTCTCCCCTGACTCTATGATCTCTATAGTTATGGGCTTTGTATTAATTTTACAGTACAGTACCTGGCATGAAAGCCATCTTACAGAGACAGCCTCATATCAAATTAGAAAGAGGTTAGTTGGTTACCCCATAACCATCATGGCACCATTGCAGCTGTGTGCACATCTTGGAATGAGGTCAGCATTGTAGCATGAAAGATCCAGCACTGGTTAAGACTATTGATGTCTCGTCTTCCCCAAGATCCTGCAAACCACCTTCAGGCACTCTATAAGCTATCTATCAAAAGAGAATTATCTAGTCAGTTTAAGACTGATTTCTCTTTTCCATACATCCAAATTAAGTGACATCTTCAGTAACAGTGCCTCACTAGCTGCTTATGGTGGACAACCAAGTATGTGTGCTTGTGTGTGCATGTGTATGTGTGTGTGTGTAGTAATAATTGAGAGGAGTTGGAGGCAACTGATGGGGGTTGAAAAAAAAAGGAGAGATGGGATGTAACTATACTTTAAATAATTTTTTGATTATCTCAGTAAGTTAGAGAGACAGGCAGACACACTCACACACACACACACACATAGTGGAATAAGACATTATTTAACTTTCTAAACATAAAATAGTTATTTTATAGAAAAAGAATGTGATGTTCATATTTATTCCCATAGAATACCAAGAAATCATAATCAAAAGAAAAACTGGAAGAAGACAAGTAAAAACATTTCAATATAATTGAATAATACATATATTAGGATTCTTTGGAAAACTGGAATGAATAGAATAACTCTCTCCCTCTTATATATAGACACACATTTAATCTCCCCTATTATATATATATAATTATATATTATTCGATTTTTTATATTATATAGTATTTATTACATATTATACATATAATCATATATGTAATATATGAAATATATTATATATAAATAACTATAAATAATAATATAATATATAGAAATAATATACAAGCCAATTATATACTAGACTTATTTATTATTGTATTGTATATAATATAATAATTATTGTAGCTATATATTTATAATTACATATATATATATTAGATTTATTAGAATGGCTTACAGACTGTGGTCCATTTATTCCAACACTGACTGTAAACTCATAAAATCCAAGAATCCAGTCATTGTTCAATCCATGAGGACTCTTTGGTATTCTGAATTTGGTATTCAGAATCCTGATAGAGTCAGCTCCAATACTCATGTAGGAAATGACTTGCCATTAAGAGTAAGGGCAGGCAGGCAAAGAACAAGAGCTTCCTTCTTCCATGTCAGAGAAGTCAACTATACTCCAGTGGAAGGCTATACATCGTAGATTATTAAGAAAGCATGTATTAGCTTTGATGATCCATAAAAGAAGGAACAAAAGAATACATAATAAATAAAATAGTAAATAAAAAATAATAAATAAATAAATAAATAGACACAAGTTGGATGGATAAGGGAGAGGTAGATCTGGAAAAAAGTGGCAAGTGAAGGATGAAAATATTCAAAATGCATTGCACAAAATCCTTGAAGAACTCTAAAAAGTTTTAAAGTATTGTTAGACTATAACAACACTGCCTTTACCCACTCTATGCATGAAACCACATGAACTAACCTCACTATTTTCTCTGAAGGTAGGCTTATGAAAACTACACAACTTGATCATTTATTCAATGAAATTAGAAGTCCTCACCTAAGGCATTCATTATTTTGTTCTTGGATAAGGATGTACTATAATTGTATTAATCAGAACTTGGGCTGTGGCTAATGCTTCCACTTTAAGAAAAGTAATTTTCTCCTTTCCATTTGGATATGGATGATGAAATGTATAGTGCTGAAAACCATATCACAAGACAGCATCACCCTTAAGGGAGTCAGCCTTGTGATGGGATATACCTCCCTAAAGCCAAAAGAAAATAAGAGAAAGGCACTAATGTTTTATTATATTGTTGAAGATTTTTATTTAAACTTTATACAGTATATCTCTTTAGATATTTCAAGTACTTGAGCTAATGTATCCATTTCCTTTACTTGAATTGAAGCTTTCACCAAGTTGTATGGGTGAATGGGTTATTTCCAACTAAAAATATTTTTCTTGGATTCATTTTTGTTAAACAAGTCTTCAAACTTTTAGTCTATACCCAACAATGTGTTTAGTACATGTGTTTAGTTGACATGCTGTAAATTCTTTCCAATTCAGGAATACAGGTGAGTGGGGACAGATTCCAAGCTGGTTGGAAAAACAGAGACAAGATAAGCTCATAAAGTCAGTTGTAGGTGTTTTATGCAGCCTGAAGGAGGATCTGAACTGAACAGGAAGGAGGACAATATCTTTTTTTTTTTTTTCAGATTGTGCTAATAGATCCTTTAGTAGCTACTGCACTAAATAAAGGGATTAATTATGGGTTACATTAGTGGTTATATTTGTTCCTGTTGATGCGGTTCTGTTTGCAGCTTTAACCATCTATGACCTTGTGGAAGGGTAACAAAGAGCTGGTTTTTTATGTCCTCGAAGTAGAACGCCCTTTCTCTTCCAGAATGTAGATTTGGCTCTGGCTAGCTTGTGTGGCTGTGGTGGGGGTAGTTCCCAGGCCCTCTGCTTTTTTGCCCCTGCCTGAGTTGACTTGGAGGCTGTGGGAAAATGTGCAGCGTCACCACAGTGAAGTGACCTCTAAGCAGAGAACAGGGAGCAAGCACCAGGGAGGGTTAGCAGGACACGGTTCAAGCAGATGACCTGTATGGGAAGCTCATCCTTATGGGGAGCAGATGTAATTCACATAGATACAGAATCTATGCAGACAGAACTAGAATGCAGGCCGGTGGCTGTGGAGAACAGGATTCTTCATCCAGCAATTTTAGACGACAGGATAAACTGTCAGACAAGAGCCAGCTTTCAGAGAGGTGTGCTACGTCTTAAAGTTTCCCCAAGTGTCTATGGACATGGACATAGAATAGTGTTTCTTGATATTCGTAGATATTACATTACAAGTGAGTGAGAAGGGATGTTCTGGTTAAATGAAACCAGATAAGAATTTATCACAGTGGAGACCCTGGCAGCAAAAGTAGCTACCACAGTTAATTAATCTTTCATTCTATTGGGCATGATAAATTTAATTCAAGAGTTATATACATTTCGATTGGCTTTGAAAGTTATAAAATTTATAAACTCAAGTTTCATTTGCTTTTGGGATACCATCTTACAAGGATTCCAATTTGCAGTAAGGCTCATTAAGGAAGGGAATGGCTCATTTGCCTTTAGCCTACTGGCTATGGGTGGGTTAGGAACTCTGTTGGTCTTTTCTGTGTTGAACACACAGATTGCAAGCCCAGCGCCACTTTGAGATCTTTGGCAGCATTTAACTGTAGCTCAAACATGATTGAGCCTGTATGATAATGAATATTCAGAGATGGATAATGCCTGAGGGGTGCTCACCAACCTAAGACAGAGCACCTGTGTGGCCTGGGCAGGTGTCTCCATGACGGGTAAGGTGACCTGCTGATGTCCCACACAACCTAAGTCAGAAGCTCATTTTTTAGTAAAAGGGGGGACCTGTAGAGCCCTGGCCCCCATTTTGGTTAGCTGTTGCCTTGATTGCTGACCTTGACCTTGATATCCTCCCTATGCTAATTCCCTGCTGGGTTCCACCCTCCTGAATGCTTAAGAGAAGTTCCTTGTCTGTGTATCCTGCATATTGGGCATTAACAGCTTAGATGCAAAATTGTATAACATCGGTAGTGAACTTCTGCCCTCTGGGGTTCTCCCATTGTGCTGTAAGCCTGTATTTAAGACATCCTCCCTCCTTCAATAAATGGCATTCGGCATTAAATAAATAATAAATAAAAACAAAAACAAAACAAAACAAAACAAAATAAAGTGGGATGATCAACAACAACAACAAAAGAATTATGTAAAAGCAATGCAGGAAAATTCTCAGTGTCAGGACAAGTTTGACTCTGTTTTACTACTGCTCAAACTTGGTAGATTTCAGATCAGAGAATGAGGTGTCACTAGTGGTGATTCTAATTGAGTGGTAACTGGTATATTGTGGGAAGGACCTAGGGGTGGTATGAGATTGCTTGGCTCACATGCAAAAGATGGTACAGTTCCCTTCTGGTTTGGGCACGGAAACTCAGTGAGGGCTTTGGGACTGTTGGTCTCACCTGCAATGCACACAGCTTCAGTTCCCTACCAGGCCTGGGCCTGAGAAGATGGTGTAGGGAAAGGGACCAGTCAGGCTCATTGAGAAAGCATGTGAATGTTGCTCTCTACCGGACCTCTGGATAAAGGAGCACTGCACGGTGAGGACCTAGCTGGGCCTGCCTGTCAACCTCAGTTTTCTTTTCTAAAAATTTTTTATTATTTTAAAAAAGTATCAGGTTTCCTTCTGAGATTTTTCACCCGCACTTCATTTTGGTTAATTCTTCACCTTTTCCTTTCCACACCCGCTTTGTCCTTCCACCCCCTGTTTTCCTCATTCCACTCTCAGAGAAGTAGATGACATCACCATGCCTACTCCCCTACTCTGAAGTCTCTTTGCTCTCATCTCATAGTTCATTTCTAGCTTTATGGAACTAGACTATTTACTCAACTTAAAACTGAGCATCTTAGACAGAGGTGATTGTGTGGAGACTAGATAGTAGAGTTTTCTCTCCATGAACTACATGAGCCTCAGGAAACTGTGAGACCCTTCTAGATGGGGCTTCCCCAACTTGCTCAAACAGTTTGCTGCCAAAATATGACATGTCAGCCTTTCAGTCCACGAGGACATATTTTCTAGTCAAGATAGTTTCTAGTCAAGACTGATTGAAAGGATACTTTCCACTCAAACTTAAAGGAGAATAAATGGCCATCTTTCTCTGCAGTAGCTTACTCTATTCCAGGTGTCTCAATAATATTTTTGCTTTTTAATAGGTAGTTTTGGTCTTTGTTAGTTTCTTCTTCAGTGTTTGCATTGTTATGGTTCTAGAGCTAGAGACACAGCTTAACCTTTCACCCAGGAATAGGCTGAGAGTTTATTCTTAATTGCTTGTGAATTGTGTCTAAGTTAGAGTCATTATGTGACTGTGCAGGCCCTGTGCATGTTGCTTTAGTCTCTGTGAATTCATATGAGCTATGTTGATTTAGTGCAGTGATTCTCAATCTGTGAGTCCTGGACCCTTCAGGAGTCTCATTTCAGATATCCAACAAATCACATATTTACATTACAATTCATAACAGTAGCAAAATTACAGTTATGAAGTAGCAGTGAAATAATTTTATAGTTAGGGAGTCACCACAATATGAGGAACTGTGTTAAAGGGTTGCAGCATTAGGAAGGTCAAGAACTATTGCCCTAAGGTGTCTTGTTTGCTTGGTTTTCTCCATCGCCTCTGGTTCTTACACTCTTTCCCCCTCCTCTTGTGCAGTGTTCCCTGAACCTTGAGAGGAGAGATATGATGGAAACATCTTTTGTTTTAGGACTGAGTATTCCAAGGTCTCTGACTCTCTGCACATTGTCTGGCCTCTGTCATGGTCTCTGTATTTATTCCCATCTGCTGCAGGTGGAAGCATCTCTGTATGGAAAGAACTCAGTGGTCAGCACAGTTGCAAATGTACAGAAAGAACTCAGTGGTCAGCACAGTTGCCAATGTATAGAAAGCACTCAGCGGTCACTGAACAGTTTTTGCACCCAGATAAGGCTCTTCACCAACAGAGCAAGCCAAATCTGACCAAATCAGACTTAATTAGAAAAAGCCCTGGTTTAATGAGTCAAGTGTTCCTGGGTGATTCTCTGGCCCCTTGGAGAGGAGATGGGACAAGAGACTAAAAAACCACGTGTCTGTTGTTTGAGGTGCAGTTTAAATACCCTGTGGGAGTGGTCTTGAGCATCTCTGGCAGGAGGAGCTGTGTTTGGCAGGACTTTCTAAGGGGTAGGATCTGGGCAGAGAGGTGTGGCTTCCACCAGAAAATTCCCTACTCATTGGGTACATGGGTGCCAGGGTGCCAGGGGCCGAGGCGGAGCTTCCCCTAGAACAGTCACTATTACTGTTTTAAATGTTTTGCCGCAATGACTCGCTTCTTTTTTGAAACTTCTGCTTGTGATGTTCCTCCGATGCATACACAAAAGGAAATACACAAAACCTCATAGATTTTAGCCGTCTCTTATCCATTCTTCTGTTCATTTTCTGATTATTATACAATTAAATTTGCCTAAAAATAATATGGGTATCATTAAATGGGATATTTTCAAGGTTTTTTTTTTAATAAATTTGTTCTAAAGAATGGATACATTCAAATATTTCATGCAGTTAAGATAAATTAAATAAAACACAGCCTTAGTCCAGTGAGAAGAGTGTCTACTTTGCACACATTTAACAAGGAAGCCAGTGGTTCCATACTTCCCACTTGAATTCTCCTCTCTGGGTAGAATGGTTGCTGAGCTCACTTGCAAATCAGCAAAGTAGCTGAAGCCAAGGGGAGTTGTAATTAGACAGATAATAAAATGGGGTTCATATCAAATTTTTCACACATTTAACATACCTGACAGTCTATCAAAAAGCAAGTGTCTCTCAAGACAGAGTTGCCATGGATGGCTGGGTTTGCCAAACCACCAGAGCATGAAATCAACCCTGCTTATCAGCATCCAGCTCATGGAAGCAAGTTTTTGGGAGCTGGAGTCCCTGGCTCAGAGATTCCTTTGGCTGTGCTCAAAAATGAAGACAAAGATTGTGCATATCAATTTCACTTAATTAGCTTTTTACATGACTTTCATTTCTGGTACGTTGGCTAATTAGCAACATGTTAGGAAATCAAACCTCCTCCCTGACTCTCTAGAGTTCATAGGCATTTCCACATGCACACTCACTAAAATCAGCATTGTTAACTTCACTTTTGTGATGAATCAGCCTTGAGGGTAGCTCCCCATTGAGATACAGTAGCTGAACTATTAATTTTGTTCTATACTTTTCTCTCTCCGGGAAACAGGCTATTTAATTCGTGAGAGTGCTCCAAGGCACTGTGCTTATGTTGTTGAGCAGATTTATGTAGTGCATGTGTTGAACAACACAGTGCCCTGACTGGAAATCACTGTGTTCTGTACTCATATGAATTTCAATAAAAATTTTCCAAACTGGTGAATGAAAAAAAAACACGAGTACAAAACAGGTTATTTCCCCAGTGGACTTCAGGGTCATGTACTCACATTCTCCTCTGTATCAGTATGATAGGATATTGGAAAAGGATCAATAAAGTTTTGTACCCAAATCCAAATGTTCTATATTCAGAAATTATTTTAGTTAGAACAACAACAACAAAAAGGCCAGAAGAAAGAGAATAGCAATTAAAAAATATACATTCTTTGCACATTTCTTTTCTTTTCTTTTTTCAATGAAACATTACTGGTAAAGGTCGGAATTATACGGGCAAATTGTGATGAAATCCTGCCCAAATTGTGTGAATAAACTAAGTATCTAAGTGTGAAAAATCATTGCTTTTGGAACTTAAAAGATTTCTAAACCACATCTCTGATTCTCATCAATACTAGATATACTCTCTGAGGTACAATTATGACACCACAAAATTCAGAACCACCAACTTAAAACAGGTATAGTAACCATATTTTGAGTCATTATTAAGCATAAAGGTAGCTTTCCCTGCCAGCTGTTTGCTTAGCTTGACTATGGGAGGAGTGAATATACTTTGTAATTTAGAATTATCATAGACTATAAGGATCAGGCCTCACATCTCTTCTGTGTTTTCTGCAGTATATATCAGAGTTTTTCAAAGCTGGGCCTATCACTTTATGCATATAGTTTTTCTCACTCTCATGCTGCATGGTGTGCCTGTGGGCTTTCTTGTAAACTGTGGTCTACCTGTATCTATACAGATGTAATTAGTTGTGTGGCCAGCAGTTTCTGTTGTTGCTGCTTTCGAACTTAAACAGCATTCTAGCTTGTGGACATTCAAGAAAGACACTGAAAAGATCTCCATTTCAGAAAGGCCAGAAGCAGGAAGTAAACAGAATTAGTTCAGTTTCAGCTACACAGATGCAATTTCCTCTTCTTGTGGATAATATCTATTCAAAGCTGATGGCTTTTTAAGAGCAAACTCTTACCCAATTTCCTTCCTCCTTCAGCAGTCTGTTAAAAGTTTATCTGTGGAAAACACTGCAAAGCTACAAAGGCTTACCCTCCAATGATCATGTTCCTTGTGGTCATTTAGTAAGACACATCCTGCCCACAATTGAGAAACAATATCAGAATGTTATTACAGATAAAACTGCGAAAATGCTCACATGCCTTCTCACACAATGTGTTGACCACTGTGCTCAGGTCGGTTTTCTTGTGACTCCAGTGCTAAAATAGACTTTATAGACAGGGGGAAGATGATTGTATCTACAAATTATAGCTTACTGTTAGGAAATAAAAGTCAAACTCTAATCATGGTAATAAATGCTTTCCTGGCATGTTTCCTAGAAAAAAAAAATACTGAGAAGACGCTTGGAAGGAAGACCACCTGCTCCACCTGTAATATAAAGGCAAACCGTAATAACAATTGCATACATAGATGGAATATTTGTCCTCTAGCTGTAACATGTTTTGTCTAGATGAAAACTTTACTGAAATAATGGAATACTGGTTCTGTCTTCATATACCCAGTTCACGGTCATAGCTCACTCTCACCTGATCTTAACCATGTTTTCTAACTTATCCTAAGATAACAATATTGAATACTAACTTACATGCTGCAATAAGTTTTATGTTTTCCTGTTTGCCCCTTCTATTTTCCAGCATAATGAACAGACCTGTTTCTTATGTACTCAGGGCATACCCAAAATATGTTTGCCTAATGAGTAAGAAAATTAACAAACCAATGTTCGAAGTAAAATGTAAAGCTAAAACTATACTATATAAGTTTTAAAAATCAGTAGCAGAAGCTACAAATGCTATTTTGTCCTTGATTACTTTCCTCCCATCCTTCCTATAATGCTTCTAGAGTTCTTTCAATTGTGATAAATTATTTGTTTTATTACCTGTCTCTTGGAGTCACCAAAGTCCAGTCAGTTTTATTTACTATTACCTAAACCAGCTTGAAATGATGTGTTTTACTAGTCTATTAACAATGCACTTTACCAAGACATGAAAAAAAAAATGATAATACCGGCTGCCATTTCAATATAGATAGGGAAAAAATCACAAGTCCACAACACTAAATGAAGAGCTACAGGCAGTTAATGGCTGTTGAGAGAGGGAGACTCAGTCTCCCCGCCCCGAGACGAGTCCCCCAGTGGGTTATCCAATCTGAAGTGGTCATCCCTAAACACATATGTATGTGAGCAACACTAAAAGTACACAGCAGGTTATGTTTATAAATTCAAATAAATACAAATAGATATGTAAATAGTACATGTATGTGAGTGTGTGTGTGTGTGTGTGTGTGTGTGTGTGTGTGTGTGTGTGTGTAACAATTATAATTAAAGAATAAGAGACCATGAATTTGAGACAGAGTAGCAGGGGAGATACAAGAGGAGATAGTGGGAAAAGACGAAGGGGTAGAAATGATGTAAATACCATGTTCACATATGAAAGTCTAAAAAAAATACATAAATAAAAGAAAAAGGAAATTGCATTTGTTATAGCAGCAGTTGCTTTTAGACAAATTGTCCTAATTCAATCTCTTCTTATTATTTATTTAATTTAAAAATATGGATTTGTTTTGTTACTTAATGCAATATTTCCATGAATATGTAGTATAAAGAAAATATTTTAAGGAAGTAGAGACATCTTAATTTATAATCTTCTGGAATTTAGCTAGTGAGCTATTAAAATGGAAGCCAGGACTATGCTGTACTCTAAACATGCAAAGTTCTGAGGACTTTTTTTTTTTTTTTTTTTTGGAGAAATGCCTTTGGTTATGCCATCAGGTCCTGGGAACATTAACTGCTTCCCTTCTGCAAATGGGAATACTAGTGGGGATATTTGTGAACTTGAATATGTCCCATGTAAGATAGTGCTTACAAAAACCAAAATTGCACATTTTGCTTCATTTCCTCATGCTTGTCTTTGAAGTTTAACATCTCAAGTCCTCTTGTTCCAATAATTTACAATTCCTGGAAACATTCATAATTTTATATTTATTGTTTGTTTGATATTCTCTTTCATTCCTCCTCTCCATGCCCCGTCTTTCATTTCTTCTCTCTCTCTCTCTCTCTCTCTCTCTCTCTCTCTCTCTCTCTCTCTCTCCCTCTTTCCCCCCCCCCTCTAAAGGCAATGTCTCTCTGTGTTGCTCAAGCTGATCTTAAACTTACAGTGATACTCATGCTTCAGGTTTCCAAGTGCTGGGATGGCAAGTCCCAACCACTAAGCCAGGCTTTGTCTTTTTAAAATACAGCGCTATAAAAGGAGACACCATCACTTTTGGATTTTCTGTTTTTTAACAAATACAAATCACCTTAATAACATATGTATTACATTTGTAACAGATAAATGCTTAGGTTTCTTTTCCTTAATGTGACCTAATTAGTTCTTCACAGTCTCCTAAGTTGGCCTAGTGAGACGTCATTTTGAAAATGATACACAACTTGGAGGATAAAGGGGCCTTGGAGTTCTGTTCCTGCTAAAACCCATTTCCCCATCTCGGAGTTCTGATTTCTTCATGCACTTGCATCCATGACATTATCTCATAGATTTTAGGTAGCTTACTAAAACAGGTGATGCTAAAACATGAGTTTCATAGCATCAAGGTAATTTTTAAAAAATATTTTTCTATTCCTGTACAAGTTGGTTTTAGGTATTGATAGCTACCCTGGGAGCTCAGTATAATTATTGAGCATATAAATATCTTCTGATTTACATTTACCAATTCATACATTGTAAACCAAAATTATCAGTTAAAAACTTAGTTTACTCAAGTCATAGCATTTTTGAGATTATATATTTTTGTTTTATATATTCATTTTGCCTAGGGAAATGCCCTTGTACACATATCTGGCACTCTACAATCAAGATCATCTTTCATTGGGAACTATTAAAAGAATTCAGGAAGCCAAATCCAAAAGCCTATTGTTTTCTATATTTAAACCACTGTTCTTGTTTCAAATTCTATATACAAATTAAAGAGGACTTTGCTGGAATGTATTCACAGAGCTCAAGCTAGAAACAAGAAATCCCAAACATTGAAATCTCAGTATGTTTCCAGATAGCTTACAGTTAGGGTAGGACAAGTTTGAATTGGGTGTTTTGAAAATTTCAATTCAGTTCACCTTGTTTCAGCAAACATGGGAAGGCATTGTTTTAGAACATGGGACCCAAGACAAAACAAAACAAAAAAGAATTTTTCTCAAAGAGTTGGCAACTTACTTGATTCAAGTGAATGTACAGAAAAATTTGTGTATGGCAGATCCTGAGTATTTTGTCCCAGGAGACTACTGTGTTACAAAAATCATTCCCCTTGGGTGCTATTTATGGTGATATTAACCTGCTGATACAGTAAGTCAGAAGTTCACATAATTATCAAATTATCATTATATGATCTCAGACACCCTAACCCAGAGAAATCAAGGCACAAGTAAAGGAAAGTAAAAGATAAAAAGAAGATTGAGCAAGAAGAGCATATGAGGATGACTCTTATAGACTTCATCCAGACTCTGGTCATGTGGGAAATAATCTTGACCTGTCTCTGGAGCCCCTCTACAGTCAGTAAATTTTTATCAGTTAATTGATTATTTAGTCATGAATGAATAAAGGAACGTAAACCCAGGAATTCATACACGACATAAGGCAGAAATATGAAGAGGACCTGATTGTCTATTGAAACTTTGGCATAGTTATTAAGAGAGAATAGTTTTTCTACTTCTTTTTTCAGCAGCAAAACCTTTTTTTTTTTTTTTTTTTTTTGGTCATTATCCTGATATTAGAATTATGTTTGGTAGATTATTTGGGGAGTTGTATTATATTCATTAACAAATATGTTTGATTCTTAGCATTCTCTCTTCTCTGATATATTTGTACCTATCCTTGGAATCTTACTTCAAAAGTGAGCTCCACTGACCTCCCTGATCTCTCAGCCCAAGCCAGGGCCTGAACACAAGTTTGTGTGTGTGTGTGTGTGTGTGTGTGTGTGTGTGTGTGATGTCTGTGTTGTGGAGGAGCACAACCATTACTTTAAATCAATTAGTTTTGAGGTCTGGAGCTTTTGTCTATAAGTCATGGAACTGATTTCTAAAACCCTTCAGTTATGCTAATATAAGTACCTGTAATTTCTGAGTGGGTTAAAATTCATGTGGAAAGAGCCTGACATTTCTACAGACTTAAAAAGTTAAATCCATCTTTACATTTGTACATTCCTCCCAAAGTTGGGATGTTTGTTAGTGTGAATGTGCTCCCCTTGCTTTATATTTTGCAAATATGTCGGCTTTTACCAAGAAATCTCTTAAATCTTTGCACAGAACTTGCCTGATTTGGCTTCTAAAAGTGCAGTCCGCCACCATGCCACCAGGCTCCACAGCTGTAGATTCAAGTACTCACAACAACAAGTATTAAATAAACAAATAGATCAATAAGCAAAAAAAAAAAAAATCCTTGAGTCTGCATTTAATATATATGGACATATTTTCTTTGTCATTATTCCCCCAACATTACAGTATGCCATTTTGTTACCTGGAATTTACATTGTATCGGGAATTATGATTAACTTGGACAGTATAAAGAATACCAGAGCTTATGCACAGCTAATATGCAGATACTATTCCACCTCATATAACACACTTTCTGCATTTAGCATCCCTGTAGGGTTTAGGAAAAAACCATGGAAAACGAGGGGCAATATTTGATTCTGAAGTCCACAGCCTAATGTAGGCAACTTTCTGTTTACTTTTAAGATTGTATTTTAATTCCAACATTTCTCCTTTCCTGTTCCTTCCCCTAAATGTTCCCATGTAGCTCTCCCTAGTCACCTTGAATTTCATGGCCTCATTTTTCAGCTGTTGTTATTGTGTGCATATATGTATTAGTACATGCATATATATTCCTCTCTCTGCTGTTCTCCTTTCCTGGTAGTGGTTCTGTTTTACTTTACTGGTTTCTGCAGCTACTGCAGAATTGTACTCATATCTGAAATTTTGGAGCTTAGAACAACCAATAAAAGAAAACACGTGATGTCCCAGTCTTTCTGAGACTGTGTTACTTCACTCATTATGGTCTTTTCTTGTTCCACCCACTTGCCTGCAAAGGTCATGATTTTGTTTTTTTGTTACCGCCAAGTAATACTCCTCAGTGTATATGTAAGCCATATTTATTATCCATTCATCAGCTGAGAGACATTAGGCTGTTTCCATTTCCTAGCTATTCTGAATAGAGCAGCAATAACATGGCTTAGCAAGTATCTGTGGAGTATGAATTGAGTATTTGGGGCATATACCAAAGAGTGGTATAGCTGGGTCATTTTGTAGATTTGGTTTTAGCTTGCTGAAATTCTCCACACTGAATTCCAGCATTACTGTACAAGTTTGCAATCTTATCAGTAGTGAAGGAAGAAGATTCCCTTTCTACCACATTCCTGTCAACGTTTCTTGTCCATTGCTTCATTGATCCTTGCCATTTTGACTCAGGTATGATTACATCTCAAAGTTGTCTCGTTTTGCATTTCACTAATTGCTAGTGATGAGGAACATTTCTCAGATATTTTTTAGCCATTTTGTTTGAGTGGGTCATTTGTTTTTCTGACTCTTTTTGTTTTCTTTGTTTATTTTGGCTATTAAACTTCTGTCTGATGTATAGTTGGCAAAGATTCTATCCCATTTTGGGGGCTTCCTCATCATCTATTTGGTTACTTCTGCTCTGCAGAAGCTTTTGAGTTTAATGAGGTTCCCTGATATATTGTTGGCCTTAATTCTGGAGTAAATAGAGTTCTGTTCGGGAAGTCCTGTCCCATTCTTAGGTCATGTTTGGTACTTTCTATGTTTTCTTCTAGCAGTTTCAGTTTCCACATTTATATCTTTAATGCATTTAGTGTTAGTTTTTATGGATGATAGCAATGAAAAGCCTAATTTTATTCTTCTTCATGTGGACATTCATTTTTTCTAGCAACATTTGTTAAAGATGTTTTCATTTTTCCATTGCATGTTTTTGCATCTTTATCAAATACTAAGTGACTGAAGTTACATGTGCTCACATATGTGTTTTCAATTTTTCCATTGGTCTAAGTGTCTGTTTTGTGTGTGTGAAGGGGGGGGGGCAAAAATATATTGGTTATATAGATATATGAATTGCACACACTTGCATTTCAGTGTTGTTCTTTTTTTCCCCTGTCAGAATTGTTTGGCTATCTGAGTTATTTTTTTGGTTCCATATGAATTTTGGGATATATTTTTCTATTTCTGAAAACAAAAGTTAGGACATCTGATTAGGATCACATTAAATCTGTAAAAAACTTTTGGTCATTTTTATCATGTTAAATTTACCAATCCTCGAGCATGGGATGTGTTTCCATTTTCTAGTGTCTTTATCTCTTTCTTTGGAGATTTAAAGTTTCCAACATAGAAGTGTTTCGCTTCCTAGGTAGGATATATCCTTAGATATTTTATATTCTTTGATGCTATTGTGAATAGGAATGTGTCCACGATCTCCTTCTCTGTACATTTGTTGTTGGTATATAGAGAAGCTATTGACTTGCACAAGTTGATTCTGTATTCTGCCATGTTGTTAAATTTGTTTTTCATTCCTAAAAGTTTTCTGGTAGATTTTTGGGATGTCTAATATATAACTTTCTATCATCTGCACATAGCAATAGTTTCACTTAGTTCCCTTTTTGTATCTGTTTAATTTCCAACATTGCCTCATTGCTCCAGCTAATAATTCAAGCACCGTGTTGAAAAAGACTGGGGAGAGTGGACATCACTGTCTCATCCCTGACTTCAACAGCACTGCTTTATGCTTTTCTCCATTTAGGATGGTAGTGTTTGTGGGCTTCTTGTATAGAGCTTTTATTATGTTGAGATATGTCCCCTCTAGCCTTAAATTCTCTAAGATTTTTTATCAAGAAGGCATACTGAGTTTTGTCAAGGGATTTTTCTCTATTGAGATGATCATGTGATTTTTGTTTTTATATCCATTTGTGTAGTTTATTACATTTATTGACTTGTGTGTGCTGAAACATCCCTGCATTTCAGGAACAACACCACCTTGGTCATGGTGTATAATCTTTTTGATGTATTTTTGTACTCTGCTTGCAAATATTTGGCTGAGTATTTTTGAGATTTATGTTGTTATTTTATCTTTACCTGGTTTGGGAATTAGAATGTTACTAGCTTCGTACAAAGCTTATGGGAGTGTTCCTTCTGTTTCTGTTTAATTTTGAATAGTTTAGAAGGACTGGCTGTAGATCTTCTTTGAATGTTTGACAGAATTGCTGTGAATCCATCTGGTCCTAGAGTTTTCTTGGATGGAAGGGTTTTCATTCCTATTCCAATATCCTTTTTATGGGTCTTTTTAGGTTGTTGACTTCTTGGCTTAGTTTTGTTTGTTTAGATGAACCTAGAAAGACATCAATTTCTTTTAGATTTTCCAGCATCAAGGATTACAGGTTTTTAAAATATTCCCTTGTGATATTCTGAATTTCTTTGGTGTCTTTTATAATGTTTCCTTGTTCATTTCTAACTCTGTTAACATAGGTCCTCTATTTCCTCTGTTTTTTTTTTTTTCCTTTTGTTTTTTTGGGCCAAGGGACTATCAGTTCTGTTTATCTTCTCAAGGAATCAGCTCTTAGTTTAATTGATTCTTTTTATTGTTTCTTTGTTGCTTTTTCATTGATTTCATCTCTGATTTTTATTATTTCTTGCCATCAATTAGGTTTAGATTTGGTTTGTTCTTGTTTTTCCAAGTTTTTGAATTTCATCATTAATCCATCTATTTGTGCTTTTCCTGATTTTTTAATGCAGGTACTTAGAACTATAAGTTTCCCTTATAAGCTGCTTTCATTATGTCTCAGAAGTTTTGTAGTATTGTGTTTTAATTTACTTTAATGAATTTTATTTCTTTCTTGATTTCTTCTTTGACCCATATATCATTTATTAATGAGTTGTTTAATCTCTATGAGTTTTCATATTTACTAGAGGTCTTTCGTTGTCAAGTTTAAGTTTTATTGTACTGTGGTCCATATTTTTAACAAGGTCATAGAAGAAAACCTCCCAAAACCAAGGAGAGATAGAGTCCCATCCAAAAACAGGAAATACACAAAACACCAAAGAGATGAGACCAGAAAAGAAAATACCCAGGAAATACCATAGTTAAAATGATAAATATACATAAAAAGAAAGTGTATTGAAAGCTTCAAGAGAAAAAATGCAAAGCACATGTAAAGGAAAACCCAATCATATTTCTCAATGGAAAGCCAAAGGAGCCTGAAACAATGTATTCTAAGTGCTAAAAGCTATGACAGTCAGCCTAAAATAATATATCCAGCAAAAATACTTACTGTGATTAAAAGAGAAAGAAAAAAATTTCTACTACATTAATAGCTTTAAAAAGTTAGATACAACAAACTAAACTTAAGGAAAATACTGGCAGCATTATTTCATGCTGAAGAGTGGACTGGGTATAGTAGAAAGACTACGGAAAGAAATATAAAGCTGTGGAGTTCCTCTTTTCCTGTCAGCCATCAGTCCTAGAGGGAATAGAGGTAGACGAGATGACAGAAAGCTTTGTAAGTGGCCCATGAGCACAGACAGAGGGAGGCCTCCTAGAGACAGACTTCAGTGAATCAGCTCAATTTTATTCCAGAGTATAAGGAATATATAGGATTGGGGAGCCTGGGGACAAACCCTAATTTGCAATAAGTGGCATGCTCCTATCCCAAGGCTTTGGTATGTGGTAGTAGGGTCCTACAGGAGAGCTCCTAGAGCAAGTCTTCAGAGTAGGGCTTGGTGTCAATGGTCAAGTGAAAGGTGAGTCCGGCATCTGGTTTAGAGCAGCTTTTAGATAAGGTCAGTCCTCCAGGCCCAGGACATTCTCCAGTTAAGAGCAGGTAGAGAGCAGGAAGCCTTGATGGGGAGGGAGGGAGTTTCCATATTGTGGAGCTTAGAGAGAAAGCTGCTAGGCTATGTCAGACTGTAACCTCTGACCAGCCAGCAATGTATTCCAACACAAAGCCATAATTATTAAAACAAATAATACCACTGAGGTCACAACACTAAAATTCAACAATAACACAACGATACCACAACTAACATACATATTTCAATTATAACTTTAAATATCAATGACCTTAATTTTCCAATCAAATGATACAGACTGACTGAACAGATCAAGAAATAAACCTATCTGCTGCCTACAAGAAACACTTCTTAGTTTGAAAAAATAGTCACTGCCATAGAATAGAAGGAAGGACAAACTCATTCAGATCCAACTAAATGAGGGGAAGAAAGCAGGCATTACTATCCTAATAGCTGACTAAAAAGGACCTGAAACTAAAAGTAATCAGAAAAGATAAAGGCAGTTCCTTCATTCTAGTCAGAGACAGTTAACCAAGGAAACATTCCTATCCTAGACCTACATGCACTAAATTGGAACACCAAATTAAAAAAAAAAAAAAAAGGTACTACTGAAATTAAAGACACAGATGAACATCAATCCACTAGTTGTAGGTGACTTTGATATCCCACTTTCCCCAATAGACAGGCCATTTGGACAAAAAAATTAACAGAAAAATGTCAAGATGAATTGACAGCACACCTTTTCCTTTTAATTTAAATAAAGCTGTAGCTGGGCTTCTGGGAGAAAACTGTCCTGCGTTTAGATCCAGTGAGTCTTGATGAATGCTAACTGCACTTGTTCTGAGCACTATTCCCCTATGGTCCACATTTATTAAACACATTTTCTATGTTGACTGTCTATGTGGATTTTTGAAAACGAACTTTCCAACTATAAAAGCACTAATATTGGAGGTCTAGCTAATGTAGACTATTTAATCCTAGCTAATTAACATCCTTAGAAATCATTGAATATTTTTGTTTTGCTAGCATTTCTTCTGCACTCTTAGACCTCTGTATTGCTGCATGTTTCTGCCTACCCTTCCCTAGTGATATTACTTCACTTCTCTTCTCTCAATATTTTGAAATTGGCTTTAACCGAATTTCCCATAACATTTTCAGAAAAATTAAAATAAGCTTTAATGGAGGATCACTGTTGTTATCATCATGATTATTTTATGATACACATAATAATTTATTGAATGTCTATAGGGGAAAGTAAATTATCTTATAATTATATGGTTTTATATGAAGATATGGAAAACCATCATGTGGAAAATAAATAAAAGTTAGGCGATGCCTAAAGTTAAGTTGAGATCTATTAAGAAGAGATAAATTATTAAAATGATTACTTTCTAATGGACCTGTTAGGGGACTAACCCAACTCCATGTTTACATGTCTTGTTGCAATCATTATTTACCTTGTTTAATCATACTTGTTAGATATACTAGCTCTCATACACACAGGCGACATTGATGTAATAAAAAACTTAGTAGGTCACATTAAAACTTTTTAAATATTATAATTCATTTACTTATTCACACTTACTTGTTGACATAAAACTCTGTGGACATCTTGTTTTCTGTAATGTTTTATTTTATTTTATGAGTTTCAGTGTTTTGTATGCATGTAAGTCTGAGAACCACTCACAAGCCTTGTGCTTGTGGATGTCAAAAGAGCAGTTATGAATGGTGAGCCACAGTGTGGGTTCTGGGAACCCAATCCAGGTTCTTCTGTATGGGAACCTGTACATTTTGTGGATAGCAGTAAATTTTGATTTCCTTCACAAAGATACTCATGTTTGTTTTCTGCTGATTATATAAGATTGGGTTCTCTAGCCTCAGGGATAATTATCTGTAAAAGAATCTTCAAAATATGTCCTGTTCACCTGGTCCTCTCCATGTGGCTCCAGTGGAACCTTGGCATAAAGCAGAAAAGAAGCACGTGCTGGATAACCATGTCCTTTGACTGACCTAACACTCATCTTTCTTCTTGCTTCCATGAAACTGTTTCAATGTGGTTTCTTTGCTTGAGGATGATTTAAACTTCCAGACTTGCTCCAGTTTTGTGCAATGATTTTTAAAGTAGGTTTTAAAACTGTAAGGCACAAAGTACTTGTGAAGCCTCCTTGATGTCCTACTGACAGCAAAGAATAGAGAAAGGATTCAAATAGTTTGGTTCTGGGATGACCAGTTATGCATGTCTTCATACTGATGATCACTTAGTCCTGCTTTCCTAAGAACTACATAGTTACAGATCCCCTCATCAGATGATTCCTTTCTAGATTGCTCTATAACAATTAGACTAAAGATAGCATGAAATCTAACCACGATAGTGTAGAAAGGTGATCATATGACTGTCAAAATCAGGTGTCCAACCATGATTTATTAATCTCTTCTTGTCTTTACTGTTTTCTTCCTGAGCACTCTCAATAATGGGCAGGTCCTCCTCTGCAATAATTTCAGCGTGCTACACTTTGAAGTCGATTTGATAAACTTCCTTGTTGTATTATTATATTCCTTCTTTTCACGGTTTCTGAAACTTAAGCACTCCCCGCCCCCACTTTCCAAAACTATTATCATTCCTGAACAGTTTTATGTGGTGTATGCAATGGTGTTTCTTTTTTACCATTGATTACCCTTTGGTTTTGTAACTGCCCTTTTTTGTTTTTTCACTTACAATTAATGTGACTTGCATAAACCTCCACTCATTGCTTCCTCTGGATTGGATGTTTCATTTATAACTTATTTGTGTGTGTGTGTGTGTGTGTGTGTGTGTGTGTGTGTGTGTGTGTGTGTGTGTGTGTTTGTGTGGTTTACAGTTTTCCTTACCCTCATTGACTGGATTAAGAGCTCATATGTGAGCCAAGCTTGATAAACTGAAAATGAATGAGTCCTAATCTGGTGGCTTTTGTTTTTACTTTGGATGTTTTACTTGAAGTTGTTATATTTTTAAGTAACTTTGAGGCTAGTCCTGACCATTTTAATCCTCAGAAATGTTCTTCTTGAGAGTGAAGCTAACTAGGAGGACAGCAGTGTCAAGACATGGACAGTGACAAATTTCTGAGCACTAGATTCACCTACATTATGTTTCAAACTATAAATAGCCCCAGATAATTATTTTAATGATGAAATAATATGTTAGCTGCATTTAACATCTCTGCCATTTTAAATTGGGAGATTGCTAGTTTCAGTGCACCGTATTTCTATAAGACATTTCGTTTTTTCTCTTTTTCTCATTTTTAAATGTTAAAATTTTATATTTCTATTTCTATATTATTTCTTCAATAATCCATTCTAAAACTAAAATAGTGTAACATTTTAGTAAGCAAGCTATTACTTTTATTAATTAATGAAACAGTATAACATTTTAGTAAGCAATATATTAAATTTATTAATTAATAAAAGATTTTTCTGTTTAAAATTGGAAGTGTCTTTCTCAGTTAGGGCACATCTGTACTTGAATTTGAATGAACAAAATTTCTAATACTCAAAAGTAATATGCAGTTATAATACTGAAGAGGAGAGTTATAGGATGTAAACATATATGTATAATTGTAAACATTAAGATGCTACATATAATTTCTCATTTGTTTTACCACCATAGACTGGCTGTTATATGAAGTAATAAAGCCAATGATAATTTTTTTTTTTTACTTTTTTTCATACAATATATTTTGATCATATTCTTCCCTCTCTCCTAATTTCTCCCAGGTCCTTCCCACTTCCCAACCCACTGAATTTTGTGTTCTTTCTGTCTTAGAAAGAAAATAAAAAAAAAACAAACAAATACCAACCTAGTCCAAAATAAAATAAAACAAACAAACAAAAAAGTACACAGAAAACATTGGGTCTGTTTTGTGTTGGCCGACTACTTCTGAGAATCAGGTTTGCCCTGAATCGTGGTTAAATACAGCTGGTGTCATTCCATTGGGGAAAACTGGTTTTCTCTCTCCCAGCAGATAGTAATTAGAAATAGTTTCTTGTTTAAGGATTGGACTCTATAACCATTTTCCCTTCTCTGTGCTGGGATAGTTTTTCCTGGCTTGAAATTGCACAGGTCTCATGTGCTGTCACAGTCTCTGTGAGTTTATATATGTATTGGTCCTGTTGTTTCTGGGTGATTCTGTTTCCTTGAAGTCATTCACCACCTCTGCCTCTTATAATCTTTCTGCCTCTTCTTCTGCATAGATTCTTTATTCTTGAGGTGAGGGGTTTGATAACGACTTTGCACTTATTGCTAAGTGCGCCAAAGCCTTTCATTCTTAACATGTTTTTTGGATATATGTTTTCATGTTAGTTCCCATCTACTGCAAAAAGGAACTTCTTTTATGAGGGTTGAACAATGATTTGTAAGTATAGCAATATGTCATTAGCAATTATTTTATTGCAATATTCATTTAGCAGAATAATAGTAGGTTTTCCCCTAGGTGCCATGAACAATCTAATCTCAGGTTCTTGGCCACTTTAGCAGTATCATATCCATCATATGAAGGGTGCCTTGTATCAAATCAAATGTTGGTTGGTTGCTCCCATTACATTTGTGCCATTATTGGACCAGTACGTCTTGCAGACAGGTCACAGTTGCAGGTTGCTACATTCACAGCTGGATGATATTGGTGTTCATCTTTTCATCTGGTAGCATACATAGTACCTTCCCTCCCTATGAATGCTGGCCATTGGGGATGAAGCTTCTAGTTGTGTACCACCTCAATTCCTCCATGTTCGATGAAGTAAGTGCTGTCATCAGTAATAGGGTGTTACTATCAGGTTTTGGAGGGCATCCTATAGCATTGGCAATAGTCTGATATTTGGGGGTGGCACCTATGGGACTCCTTTTGTTAATGATTATTTTTGGTTTTCAAATTTTATGAAACCACTAGGATTGAATTCCTTGGAACATGAACATTAGCAAAATGTCTTGCTGTGTTTACATCCTTACTTTCCATTTGCAAGTAGGTAAGAAAAAATGCTTAATATTTTTTGTTTTGTTTTGTTTTTTGTTTTTCGAGACAGGGTTTCTCTGTGTAGCTTTGCGCCTTTTCCTGGAACTCACTTGGTAGCCCAGGCTGGCCTCGAACTCACAGAGATCCGCCTGCCTCTGCCTCCCGAGTGCTGGGATTAAAGGCGTGCACCACCACCGCCCGGCAATATTTTATAAGTGAATAAAAGACACAAAATTGCATAGGTCAATGAGCTGATAAGAGTATTTCTTCACTAAAATATTAATGTATGCTGTGGACGTGCTATATCTAGTCAGAATTTATCAATTGGTGGTAAATAATATTGTCTTCCTTTTATTATTTGAAATGATAGGTGATTATTTGGATGTGCATTTGTTTTCATTCAAAACCCGCATATTTCACAGGATTGTCTTGTTTGTCTACTGTTTCTGCTTAAAATTTTCTTTGGTTGTTGTTTTGTGGCTCCATATATATTTCAGGAGTGTTTTCTATTATGAAAGAAGTTTAGTGTTTTGATGAATTGCATTGACTTCATGGATTGCTTTGAGCAGTGTATTTGTTTGGAATTATTCTGATTCATGAGCAAGGCATGTCTTTCTTTTTCTTTGTGTCTTAGGCAATTTATTTCAATAGCATTTTGTCATTTTCATCACCAAGGTATTTTTACTGCCTTGCTTAAATTTTGTTATTAAATGTTTATTCTTTTTGTGATAGTATAAATCAAACTGCTTTCTCAATTTTTCTTTCTTTTTTTTTTTGTACAGCAAGGTCATTTTTCATATCTAGAAGTGCTACTAATTTTAGTTGAATTTGTTTCTGTCTTGTAATTTCATTTATATTTACTTATGAGTTAAATATGATTTGCTTGAGTACATTGGGTTTTTATATGATTAAAATTATGTAATCTCCTAACAAGAATAACTTAGCATCATTTTTTTTCCAATCCGGTGTCTTTTCCTTGTTTCCTACTTAATATTTATTTTATTCTTTGATTTTTATACTTTCTTTCCTTCTAAAAGTTTGGACTTGAGATTGTTTTTCTGTACCCTTGTAGGATATTCATAGGTTAATTGAGACAATTTTCTTTTTGGTATATGCATTTATTGCTATAAACATAACTCTTGGCTTTTTTTTGCTACTTTATGGCTTTTGATACATGGAGTTATTTTTATTTGTGTGCAGATATTTTATACTTTATTTTATTTTATTTATTTCTTTTTTTTTCCAGAGCGTGGACCGAACCCAGGGCCTTGCGCTTACTAGGCAAGCACTCTACCACTGAGCTAAATCCCCAACTCTATTTTAAATATATTTAATTGCTCAATGTTTATTTATTAGTAAGTTATTCAATTTGTCTTCAATATATATTTGTGTACTTTCCGTTATTTTTAGTTTTATTCCATTTGGTTGGGAAGATACAAGGTATAGTTTTATTTTTCATAATTTATTGAAACATGATTATAGCTTTATGTGATTTGTCTAGTATAATTTTTCATGAGAATATATATATGTTTTCATGAGAATATATATATATATATATATATATATATATATATATATATATATGGGTTGTTGGTTTAACTATTTTATAAATATCTTTCATGTTTAATATTATAGTTCAACTGAGATTTAAATTCTTTCATTTAAAATTTTAATGTTTTATTAATTATTAATCAATATATGATGCAATTAAATTATTCAACATGCACAGTCTATGATTGTAAAACATTACCACAATCTCATTTCAATTTTTTTAACATTCCAAACCAATCCTGTGCCTTTTAAGAGTTACTTCTCACCCCCTCTTTTTTTCCTGAACCCTAGGCTACTATTTATCTTTATGTATTTTTCTAATATTAAGATTTCATATAAGTTGGTCTAAAAGTTTGTGAGAGTATTATTTTACTTAATACAAGATATAAACATATTGGCAATATATAAATATTTCATTTATTTAAAAGTATTAAGACAGAATTAAGAAATATTTTTGACTATTCATTCCACAGAAGGTGATATTTTTATAAACATACACTTTATGAAATGGTTAAATCAAGACAATTAGCATTTTTATCCTCTCATACATATCATTTTTGTGGGGTGAAACTAATTACTTTACAACATTCAGTTTATTTTCAATTTAGTGGCTTTTACCAGTTTTAGTACTAACAATATTTGTATTTAGTACTAAACAATATTTGGGAGCAAATGTACTAAGTGTATAAATTTTTTTTCATTTTCCTTCGGCATATTGACAAAAGTAGACTTATTAGTATATTAGTTACCTTTCTGTTGCATTGATAAAATGTGACCAAGACAATTTCATGAAGAAAGGGTTTATTTGAGCCTATGGTTCCAAAGAGATGAGATTCCTCCATCATGGTGAGGAGGATTGGCAGCAGGTGGCAGGCATGTTTGCCAAAGCATGAAGCTCAGAACACACACCTTCAACCTAAGCTTGAAGCAGAGGGAATGACCTACAAGAAAGGCAAGGCCTTTTATCTCAAATATTGTCTTCAGAGATGCATTTCCTCCAACAAGGCTACCCCACCTAGGCCTACCCCCAAACAGTTGGGGAAGGACATTTCTTATTCAAACCACCACCCTAGGAAGTCTGTTTACTCTACCATCTCTCAAGTACTTCGTTTTGAGGTGGTACTACAGAGCTGTTTCCAAGTGGCTTTGCTATTTTATAATTGCACCAGCAAAGAAAGAGGATTTACATTTTCCCACTTCTTCAGCAACAATGATAAGATGGTTACTCTCAGGTTTTTTAAAAACATATGCATTTGTGATGGGTAATCTGTCTATGGAGGGAAGTCAGGGTGTAGATGAGCTAAACTCTTATTGTAGTTTTTTGTTTGATGTGGAGTCTCATGTCATCCATGCTGGCCTTCAACTGTCCATGTAACTGAAGATAACTTGAAACACTGATTCTCCTGTTTCAACCTCCCAAGTGCTAGAATTTAAGATGTGTGACACCATACCCAGTGTTCCATCATTTTTTAATCATTAATATGGTCTTCAGAAGTTTCTGGGTGGTGTCATGTAGTATGCATCCATGTTAAGCATTGCTATGTAGTCTTGTTAAAGTGAATCTTTTACTGGAATGGAAAAATGACCATATTTCCTTATATATTAAAATTTAGTTTGTTTTGCCTACTATTAGTACAGCTTTTCACACTTATTTGGGGTTTTATTTTAACTATATGTATTTCCAACCCTTCAATTTTTAGTTATGTGTACCTATAGCAATGAAGTTGGTTTCTTGTGGGCATGATATAGTTGGAACTTCTTTATTAAAAAATAATTCATCTATCATACTGATTTCCAAAGTGGCTGTACAAGTTTGTACTCCCACCAACAGTGGAGGAGTGTTCCTCTTGCTCCACATTCTCTCCAACAAAAGCTGTCATCAGTGTTTTTGTTCTTAACCATTCTGACAGGTGGTGGTTTCTCAGAAAATTGGGAATCAATCTACCTCAAGACCCAATGATACCACTCTTGGGCATATAACTAAGGAATACTCAATCATACCACAAGGGTACTTGCTCAACTGTGTTCATAGCAGCATTATTCATAATAGCCAGACCCTGGAAACAACCTAGATGCCCCTCAATCAAAGAATGGATTAAGAAAATGTGGTACATATACACAATAGAATACTAATCAGCAGTAAAAAAGCAATGGTATCATGAAATTTGCAGGCAAATGTATGGAACTAGAAAATATCATCCTGAGTGAGGTAACCGAGACTCAGAAAGACAAACATGGTATGTACTCACTCATAAGTGGATACTGGAAGCAAAGCAAAGGATAACCTGACTAGAACCCACAGCTCCAAAGAAGGTAGATAACAAGGAAGACCTTAAGAAGGACAAATGGAACACCCTGGGAAAGGGAAATACATGAGATTACCTGAATAAACGGGGAGTAGGGAGGGTCAATGGAGGGTAGGGGATGGGGGATGGGAGCATGGGGGAATGAGATGGTCAAAGTGGAACACAGGCGGAGTGGGAGAGCAATGAAGGAAATATTTTGATAGAAGGAGACATCATGGGCATAGGGGGAAACCTGGTATGAAGGAAATTCCCAGGAATCCACAGATAATCCCAGCTTAGACTACTAGCAGCGTAGGGGTTGCCCATGCTGCCTACCCCGGTAATCAGATGCCATAACTGTCATTACAGAGCCTTCATTCAGTAACCGATGGAAACAGATGCAGAGAGCCATGGCCAAACACCAGGTCGAGCTCTGGAAGACCAGTCGAAGAGAGGGAAGAGGGATTATGAACAAGGGGCATCAAGACCATGGTAGGGAGATTTATAGATACAACCGAGTCAAGCTAGTGAGAACTCATGAACCTTGGACTGACAGGTGTGGAGCCTGCATGGGACTGGACTGGGATTTCTGCATGAGTGAGACAGTTGTGTAGCTTGTTCTGTTTGAGGGGCCCCTGACAGTGGGAATAGAATCTATCTCTGGTGCATGAACTGGAGCCCATTGCCTGTGGTGGGACACCTTACACAGCCTTGATAGCAGGGGGAGAGGCTTGGATCTGCCTCAGCAGAGTGTGTTGGGCTTTGCTGACTCTCTATGGGAGGCCATATCTTTTCAGAGGAGGGAAAGGGGGAATCTCTGGCTGTTATGTGGAATTAATAAAAAAATCCTTAATAAAAAAATTTCATCCAGTATTCCTATGTTTACTGATTCATGAATATAATCCACTTACATACAAGCCTCTTATTGATATATGTGAATTTCTCCTTTCATTTTATTAGCTGTATTTTGAATAATATTTTTATTGATTCTTTGAGAATGTAGTACAATGAATGTTGCTAATACCCCTCCAACCTCACTCTTTCCATGTCTACCCTCTTTCTTCTTGCCTCCTTACCCATCTAACTTCCAAATTTTGTGTGACCTTCCTCCTTTTCTTTTTTTTTTCTTCATCAAGTCAACTTTGTATTGCTGTACTACTCTAGACTCTACTGGATCTACCAGGAGTCACATCATTAAAGAATACTATGTTTTTATACCAGCAGTTATCAGATTTCGATAGTCCCCCGATTGATTTTGTCCCCATTTCTTCCCCTCCACACTTGGTTTGTTGTCTGGTTTGAGCAGAGCAATTCAGTTTATGTGGCACAGTTGCTGTGAGTTCACACATGCTTGTGTCTAGAAAACATTGGTTTTTTTTTTAAGCTATCCACTATCTCTCGAGGAAAACAAAACAAAACACCTAATTAAAAAATGAGACAGGGAAACAACACAAAATTCTCAAAAGATGACCTATGAACGGCTGAGAAACAGTTCTTAAAATACTATTCAGTATCTTCAGCCATCAGGGAATTATAAATTAAAAGTACTTTGAGATTTTGTTTTACTCCATGCAGAATGGCCAAGGTCAGATCCAAATGAAAGAAGATGCTGAGCCTGGCTGTGGGGAAAGGAGGACACTGCACTGCTGGTGGAGGTTCAAACTGGTGCAATCATTAATTGTCTTTGTTCGTTGTGTTTCTATCTTCTCCTTTAATTTTGTTATTGAGTAGATTTCTTTCATCCTAGAGTTAAATTCTCTCCTGTCTTTTTTTTTTTTTGTGTGTGTGTGTGTGTGAATGTCTTAGTAAATTTTGTTATAGCCGTGTGTTTTCAGGGTAATAGTTTTCCTTTCACTTCTAGTGTGACTCACTTGCGTGTGCTGGTATAGTTTATGCATATATACATATATATGTGTGGGTCACTGTGGGTGTGAATGTGTGCATGCACACGGAGGTCGGAACACAGCTTTGGGGAATTCTTGCCTTCCACCTTGTCTGAGTCAGGCATCCTCTTGTTTCTTGCCGTAGCACAGCATACTCCAGGCTAGCTGACCTGCATGCAGTGTGATGGGTGATCCTTTATCCTCACCTCTCATCTCTGCACAAGAACACTGAGATTATTAGTGCCATGTCACCCTCTCTGACTTCTTAGATGGTTTCAGGGCCTCTGAATTCAGTTAATAATGCTTGCACAACAAAAACTTTTACCCACTGGGCCATCTCCCTTTCACCCTCTCTTAAGTGTTTTCGGAACAACTGATTTTCTTTGTTTCTTTTTTCCAAAGTTAAGGAAATTGTCACTGCAGGATGGACAGGACATATAAAGTCACTTTTTTTGTTTATTTGTATTTTAAAGATATTGATCAGGTCTATTATTTTGGAAGGGGATCAATTCAGTTTCCATGATATGACTCTTCCAGCTTAAAGAAAACAGTCTCATCATAGGATGATCTATTTGCAGGCCTTGGAAAGTTTAAGAAAATTATTAAATAAATACTCTAAAGAGTGTGGAAGAAGAGGGTTCTAAAAGTTGGCATTTGGAAATCTGTTGAAAATACCATAGGTACCTGTGAGGTTATCATCTTTGAAAGGGAAGTTAACCAGCTTCTTCTGATAAACACCCCTTAAATGACTGTCACCTGCATATAAGTTATTAAGCAATAATCTAACCCAAACATTTAAAGCAAATGAGACATATAAAATGAAGGCAAAGATGTCAAACATTTCTCCTGTTTGTGCCTGCTCATTTGGCATTTGAAGATCCAAGTAAATAGACAGCACTTTCCAACAAAGGCAGACTCTGTCTTATCACAGTTTGACTCTGGTAACTGTAGATTCAGTGCATGGACAAAGGAGGCCCCTCATTCCTGACAGTTCTGAATGACTAGCTCTGATTTGTTTATGTCACAGTCTTGTGTTGAAAGCAACCATCAAACTGCTTTGGACATACTATAAGCCTATAATCTTTCTTTGGTAAACACAACTATTCTGTTCGCTAAGTGGGTAAACACTTACTCTATTATGTATGTAAGATAAATGAGGCAAAGTTCAATGAGGTCTAGAGTGAAGGTTTTTATCCTTTCAGTCTGATACCACTTAATTGATACAGCAATAGAGAAGTGATTCAGAACTGATGAAATAAAATAGGCGTGCCCTCATGTAAACATTCAATCTGAGACTTGTGAGATGCTTCACTTAGTAAAGGCACTTGCTATGTAAGCTGGCTGCTTGAATTCAAATCCAGAACTTACAGAAAGATAGAATGATAGAACCAACTGCACAAAGCTGTCCTATGATCTCGACATGTATACCACAAGAATCATCTGACAGTCTATAAAAAAAAATACCATAATAAACTCTTAAGTATCAAAAAACATTGTTTGGTCCATTCCACAGTCACCATGCATCTTCAAAATAGACACTCTGAAATAGTGTCAGATATTTATGGTTGTATAACATGACATGAAATAAAAAATAAGGAATTAATTCATTTATGGAATCACTGAAGATTTATAGGGAACATACTTAGTAATGGGCTAAAAACATACTCAGTAGGCAGCAGTAGTCTAGCCTGGCTGAGCCTTTGGCAAAAAAATGAACATCACAAACATATCAGGGATTGTTTTAGGATTAAAGTTTTGGGGTACATATTCTTCTTTATAAATTTCTATCATTGTTTGTTACTGTGTAAACCGAAAAACAAATCTATTTTGCTTTTTACTGTTTCCTGGAACTCGAGCATGGACCAAAGGTCGACCCAGTGAGAACATCAGAAGAACCATAAAGGATCTTGGCTATTTCTTGGGAACATATACATTAATCTATTTTAGGATAAAATAATGTTCTAAAAACTATTCATGATTTTATATAGGTACATCATTATGTTAGATTAAAAACAAACAACAAACTCAAAATAAAACCAAGCAAAACAAAATCATTTCAGACTTGGTTTCTGTACAGGTTGAGCATGGTGACATGTTTTCAGGTGACAAACATAATTTCAGGTGGCTCTTTGAAGGTGAGATAGGAACACTCTCTGCTCAGTAATTAGAACTGGAAGGGACTACAGCTAAGTATAGCAAGAAATTAAACCCAAAAAAATTGTCATTTTTCAGCTACAAACAAAGACTTGCTACAACCCTAGGCACTCAACCTTCCAAATGGTGCCAATTATGTTCACCCTCCCTGCTGTGCTCTGTAAAGGAGAGGCACCACAGGGATCAAAATTAAAACATTTAATTACTTTGTGTTTTAAGTGTGAGCTATCTGTGGAAAACAGCAGGCCAGTCTTTTTTCTGTGCACTCGACAGAAGTCCCCTTGGTCCCTTGACAACTCCACTAATCATCTGAATTTAAATACTTTTCCACTGCTTTACATTCTCACTACAAACATCTTTGCCTTCCCTTAGACGGCCCTACACACTTAGTTACAGTTTAACCACTTACCCATTGAAGTAAATGACTGAGAGTTAAAGTTCCCTGGAGCTGGCTGATGAGCACTTACTTAGAGAAAGTGTGAAATCCATCTGGAAATTAAGGCCTGAGGGGAAAAGGAGACTGGAGAATGAACACATTTCTTAGGGCAATCTTGGAATCAACAGAATTGCTGTAATTGGAATAAATATTTTAGAGCAACCAAATGCAAATTTCCATATATGTATGTTTTGCCTATATTTTAAATTTAATTTTTTAAATTTCTTTTTAAAAATTATTCTTTGAGAATTTCATACACATATACAATATGTTATGATCTTATTTATTTATCCTTGCTCCAACTTCCCCTGGATATGTTCCTTTATCAACTTCATGTCCTTTGTGCTATATTCACATCTATCGACTGATGCCAGTTGGAAACACTCATATGTGGGTGAGTGCAGGGCCATCCATTTTTCCACAGACAATCTACAAGTGGCCACGGCTCTAAAGAAAAATGACACCCCCTTTCTCCAGGTGTTGTCAGCTGAAGGAAACTCCTAGCTAGAGGTGAGCTTCAGAAGACCTTCTCGTCCGTGTTGTTATATTGATTGGCTTAGTGTTGTGCGCAGGTCTTGTTCAGGGAACCACAGGCGCTGTGAATTCGTGTGTGTGTAACAGCCGTATTACACACAGAAGAGAGAATTTCATAGCACTCCTCTTACATTATTTCTGCTTCTGAAATTTTCTCTGAGCCTGAGAAATGGTGCAGGGTCAGGGGCAAGGTAAGAGGGTGGAGATTGACATAGAAGTTCCTTGAAATATTGATCATCAGATATCTCAATGTCATTAGCTAATGCAGAGAAGGTCCAGGTTTATAAAACAGCACAATTCTTGCTGTAGTTTTAAAAAAGTTGCTGTTGTTATAAATTTTTAAGTAAAATTATTTTAAATAAAACGCTTGATCCTTATACTGTTATTTTATCTTAAAGTTGCACAGAATACTTCTTCAATCAAACATGGGTGCTTGACCATTTACATAATAAATTCTATCAGGTGATGATGCTCTTAGTCAAGAGATAATAGTTACCTCAGGCTAGCACATAAATGTAAGTTGCTATCCTTATCTAACTTTTTCCATCAGACTATGACACTTTATAGATTCTTTTCTGTAATTATTATAAAATATATTAAATGCAAATTCAACTAAGAATTTCTGGTTAATGAAAGTTATAGAGAAGACTTGTTAAATGAACTGAATGAAGTCTTCTCAGAAATCAAATTCGTCCACTTTTTAATTTTAAAATTAGTACAGAATTTGAGATATCATCATGGCATTTTTTGGGGAAAAATGCTGTTTACCAAAATCTCCCACCCCTTCACTTCCTCCCACATCTGTTTGCCACATTGCTTGCAACATCTACCCAAGTCCCTTTCTACTTCATCAAGAAGTTTTGTTTTGAGCTCCCGCCTTAGTGTCTCTTCTTCACCACTCTTCATTTCCTTTCTTCTCTTTAGGCTTTACTCACATTTATACACATTTATGTACACACATGTGTGCCTTAAAGGTAGATTCCACATAAAACAGAAAATGAGCCGGGCGGTGGTGGCGCACGCCTTTAATCCCAGCACTCGGAAGGCAGAGGCAGGCGGATCTCTGTGAGTTCGAGGCCAGCCTGGTCTCCAAAGTGAGTTCCAGGAAAGGCGCAAAGCTACACAGAGAAACCCTGTCTCGAAAAACAAAAAAACAAAAAACAAACAAACAAACAAAAAACAGAAAATGAAATGTTTTCTATCATCTTGTTGAGTACTGAACATTGTAGATCCATCCACTTCTGGAAATTTCCACTTTCTTTAGAAAGGAATGAAATTTCATTGAGTGTACATACCACATTTATATTATCCATTCATCTGTCAGTGGACTTCTAGGTGGATCCAAATTCCTTGCTTTTATGAACAGGGCAGCAATAAACATGGATGTTTGTGGGAGGATATGCTTGGAAATGGTATATTTGGGTTATATGGTAGTTGTATTTTAAATTTTTTGAGAAATCTTCATTGATTTATTATTTCCATGTCTATACTAGTTTGCCCTTTCAACAGCAGTGAATAAAGATTCCCCCTACATATCTTCCACATCCTTCCCAGCATTTATTCTCAGACCCAGTGAAATTAGCCTTTCTGACTGTGGTAAAGTGGTATTTCAAATAGTTTTAATTTACATTTTCCTAATACCTAGCAATGATGAATACTTAAGAATGCTGTTGAGCCTTTGTGTGTCTTTGTCGAAAAACTGCTTTGGTTTATCCATATTTAATTTCTTTTTCTTTCTTTCTTTTTCTTTGTTTAGTTCTTTATAAATTCCTGGATATAAATACCCTATCTCAAATACAGCTGCAAAGATTTTTCTTCAATTCTGTAAACTATTTGATCTGCTGATAGTTTCTTTTGCTATGCATAGATTTTTTTTTAAATTTATGCAATTTATTCTGATTAGCAAAAAATTATAGCTTGCATGTAGTTTATTCAAAATGCTTAGGACCAGAAGCATTTCAGCTTTTAAAAAGTTTGGAATAATTTCATATAGAATGATATACTTGGGACAAGATACAAGTCTAAGCACAAATGTATTAGCTTTCATATGTACCAATTTGCTTAGCCTGAAAGAGATTTTCTATAGTATTTTCCTCTATCTGCATGGCACCTTCTACTTTTGCCATCCTGTGGTTATTCAAAAAGTTTAGAATTTGGGGTCAATTTCCATTTTTAGGTTTAGAGAGCTCAACCTTTGTATGTATAAATTGAGACATTTTGACCAGTTGCTGCATTACCAGAATAACAGAGCATGTTTGTAGGGAAAGTTCAGGTCATGTAAAGACAATGGAATAGTGATGAAATTTGGGACAGTGGGAGTCTTCACAGCATCTAAAGCTATTTTTCCTTTCATATTGTCTCTGATGACTGTAATGTGTGGCACAGAGGGTCAACAACAAAACACCAAATATCACAGCACAAAGTTGGATGATTCATTCTTCTTTTTGATTCTTCACATAAAATTCTGACATCTTCTAATTAAAGAACCAAGATAGGCGTCTACTTGACCCTCACTTTGACATCGTCAAATTTAAAGCAATTCAATTCTCACTCCCACGCTCATGCTAATTTTCACTAGGAGAAGTGATTTTGACAGGTTTAGAAAGTCAGGTTAAGCTCATATAAGGAAAAATGTGTAAAATCATCTTCTGAACTGATAGATGTGCCCTCCAGGGAAAGATTTTCCTTCAACCATAGGAATTGGTGGATATTGTCAGAGAGTAATATACAGCCAGATATTTAGGGCATGGGCTGAGAGTCAGAAATGTGTGTGTCATCCTCCTCCCTTCCATCCTGCTAGACTGCCAAGTGTGTGTGACCCTAGGGATATTTCTGAGGTGTGGTTTCTTCTCCTAGGAAACTGAAATAAGAATAATACCAATTCAGATTTGTAACAAGTTGTACATTCACTCTTTAAATAATATTGAGTCCTCTTAACCTACAGAATCTATGAAAAAAGATTTAATTAAAAATGTCTATGTATATGAAATTAATTTAGAGAATTTGAGAGGGTCATTCTCTCTTATTTTGGTAGGCTTTACAAGTATCTTTCGGGGATGGATTAAATCAGAGATGGGCACCTAAAGTCACAGTAAGCATAAAAAGCCTTTCCTTTGAAGGATGAGGCTCTGCTGATTTCATGGTTTCAGGCTTCTGGTTTCTAGCACTTCAAAATAAGAACTGTGGTTTAAGCCAGTAAATTTTTCTCAATAGCTCAAATGAAGAAATATGGTATTGCATGCGTATTGTGAAATATGAATGATATACTGCATGCAATAAGTTTATGGAAGTTATTATTTTGTCAGATCAAAACAGTATCGGAGCCTGCATATGGAAAAGGATCATTACTTAGAGTAAAGTTTGCTCTCGACCTGTTACTTTCTTGCCTAACATTCTACTCTATATTTCGTTAGATAGTTTATTTTTTTACTTATGACAGAAAGTCAATACATGTAAAGCATTACCAACATGACTTCCCAAATGTGAATTAGCAAGGATGACACCAATGAGCACACCAAGCTGGACATAGAAATGTCCATGAGACCTCCAAGCTGTACAAAAAAAGTAAAGGTGATGGAGTTAGCCTGGGGACAAGAGAGGTAGTCTTCCCAGAAAAAAAAAAAAAAAAAAAAAAAAGAACATCAATTACTTGTTAAATATAAAATGGTTAGCTCTGAAAGCAGGTATACAAATAACTTTATGTGGACTCAGCAGGGTTTATTTGGTAACACACACACACACACACACACACATACATATAATAACAATTAATGAGAAAGGAGGCTATAAATTTGAAGGAAGGGGGATTTATATTCAGGAGGGTTTGTAGAATGGAAAGGGAAGAGGATGTTATAATTAAATCTCCGTCTGTAGTAGAATATTTTAAGATGTGTTACTTTTGTTTATGTTGCATTTGTTTAACACTGTGAAGCTGTTACTATGCTTGTGTAAAACACCTAAAACACCTAATGGTCTAATAAAGAACTGGCTAATAGCAAGACAGGAGAAAGGATAGAAGAGGCTAGCAGGCAGGGAGTATATATAGAAGGAGAAAACTGGGAGGAGAGATCTAAAAATCTAGGAGTCAGAGAAGGAGGGGGACTCCAGGGGCCAGCCACCCAGCTACACAGAAAGCCACAGAGTAAGAAACAAAGACAGGTATATAGGAATATAAAAGGAAAAGCCCAGAGGAAAACGTTAGTCCAGATAATTTTAGTTAAGAAAAGATGGCTAGAAACTAAGCCAAGCTAAGGCTGGGCATTCATAAGTAAGAAAAAGCCTCCATGTGTGATATATTTGGTAGATAGGTGGTGAGCTCACCCTCCAAAAGAGCCAAACAACAACCAACTCATAAATAAAGAACAAAAGATTTCTTTTGACAGACAAGAGGAATGAGAGAAAAGAGTGAAAATATTTTCTAAAAGCATAAACATATTGCTGTGGGGTGGTCTGTATGTCAAATGTGTTGCTCTGATTGGCCAATAAATAAAACACTGATGGGCCAGTAGCCAGGCAGGAAGTATAGGCGGGACTAACAGAGAGGAGAATTGAGAGAACAGGAAGGTGGAGAGAGACACTGTCAGCGGCTACCATGACAAGCAGCATGTGAAGATGCCAGTAAGCCATGAGCCACGTGGCAATGTATAGATTTATAGAAATGGGTTAATTTAAGATATAAGAACAGTTAGCAAGAAGCCTGCCACGGCCATACAGTTTGTAAGCAATATAAGTCTCTGTGTTTACTTGGTTGGGTCTGAGTGGCTGTGGGACTGGTGGGTGACAGAGATTTGTGGTGACAGAGATTTGTCCTGACTGTGGGCCAGGCAGGAAAACTCAAGCTACTACATATTAAGAGAATCATATTCTGGTTCTGTTCTCTCTAGTGTTTACTCTCCCTCGTTCATGATGCTTGAACATACTGTACTGTGATGTGCAAATGTAGTGAGGGGTTCTTGGGAGAGCTAGCCTGTTGCCCACAGCTCTAGATAGTATTAGCTTTTCAGTATATACAAGCCTCACACAATGAAAAGTTGTGAAATGAAACAAAGGGAAAGATAAAGCAAAGGAAACGTTAGAATAATGCAATAATAGGTAATCTGGAAATATTTCCTAAACATGTTGTGATCTTGGTAACTGAAGAAAGGGACTTGTAGACCTAAATGATATAGAATGTCATAAAAGCTTAGATCCTGGGACCAGCTGTGTTCTAAGTCCTGATTTGCTTGGTGATCACATCCCAAGCAATTTAGATGTTACCAACCTGGAGCATAGTAGGAACTCATGGATATTATGAGACGTCAGTTCCATAATGAGCCCATGTTTTATGACAAGGCTAAATAATGTTTTCAGATTATATTATGTTTCAACTTCCATTAAGTCAAATAAGTCACAAAACATTTATCTTTGTGGGCCTTAATAATCAGATGAAGTACCCTAGTAAATAACTCAGTCCTTACTGAGGTCAAAGAGATTTTCTGTTGGGCCTTGAAGAACAAGTTGTATAAACTGTCTATGTGGGACACATGAGAGTGTGTTCACATCAGTGATCTGAGAGTCAAATGGACTATTACCTAGCTAATATGTAGAAGACACAATAATCTCAAAACATGAAAGAAATATATTTTGCCACTGAAGTGAGCTACCTTGGTAACAGTCTTCCTTACCGACGCTTACTGAGGTTAATATAAGCTGCAAAAGACTCCACGGCAACCCAGTAGGACTCTGACCAGTATCCAGTCAAGCTATGTGAGAACTCCTGATGCACAAGGACTGTGAGACAATATATACACACCACTTACTGTATCCAGATTGTGTTATTTGTGGTATAGCAATAGGAAACCATTAAACCAACTCTCTTAAGGAATTTTCATTTAAATATAATTTGTCAGAGAAACTGATACTGAAACCTAGTAGAGATCTTGTAGTGATGATGGACATGAGGGTTTTGGATTCCTGAGTTTTTCTCAAATATTGAAAAATATCCTGACTTTACATCCTCTCCATATTTATTTCACCTATTGACTATGTTATTATTATTTGACTGCAAACTAGGAAATCCAGCCATTTCTTCACTTTCATGCACATACATTCATGCATAAGCACATAAAGACAGACCACACAGACTCACTGAGATACATGTTAATTCAACAGATGCATATTATGCACACATGTAATCATTCACACGCACATAAAAACATGCACAGTACTGCATTAGCCTTATAGCATATATTATCGCCTGTTTCACCTCCATGAAAGTGTTTTTACTCCCCATTTATGCCTATTTTTCATTGGTTTATAAAAGATACTTCTGGTCAAGTGCACTCCAGTGGTTGTATAACAATTTACCGTTAACAGATTTATCATATCATAAACTAGCATGAAGTCAGTACTTTAATTTAACTGCTGCATTATTAATGGAGGATATTTTGCCTTTCCAGAAGAACCCTGAGTTTTTTGTGATCTGCAGTCATTATAGCCAATAAATATGATGTGGGTCAGATTGGAAATGCAAAGGACTTGGTGAACTCTGAATGACTTAGATGTGCTTTGAACATTTTCCCCCATAGCTGCAAGATTCTGTTTCAAAAATAGTGTCTTAGAGTTTCAGAGCAACTGATTTTAATGCCATAAATGGTTATTCTCACATAAGGGAAGAAAATTGATTTATTTGAAGGATTTTTACCTTGCTACTTTCATATCTAACTCTCTAAACTGTATTAGCTGATTACATAGTGACACAGTTTGAGGAAGGACTACTGATTAAAAGTTCAGTAGGTAAATGCAAATCCAGGCAATTAATTTAGAACTGACATATCAATTTCTCAAGTTGAGTTAAAAAAATCTCTTTCATGAATTAAATTCATATTCTCATACATTTTGTGAAATGGTTTTATAAGTATTGTTGAATAAGGGTGACAGACTACTTTGAAAGTTTAATATTTTTAAAATAGATAACCCATAGTGATTATACAAATGCATAAATAAAATGGATGAAAATAGTAAGAACAAGGAGATTACAGAAAATGCTCTGACCAATACATAAGTAATATTCAATCATATTACAAAAAATTAAAAATTCAAGTCAAAGTTTACTATCAAAATGAGCAAATATTTTCAAAAATCAGTCTTGATGTGGAAATGATAAAATAAGGAAACTGTCTAGAAAATTTATGTATCAATGCACTTAAAATCCTATGCAATACACAATTTTTGAGAAAGTTATTCTAATTTATATTTCAATAATTTCCAGAAGACAATGCAACATAGTTACAAATTCCAATAAACAAGGCAGATAAATGAAAGGAAATTTAATTCACAGTCAACTTAGAAA
This sequence comes from Peromyscus leucopus, assembly GCF_004664715.2. Taxonomy (NCBI): domain Eukaryota; kingdom Metazoa; phylum Chordata; class Mammalia; order Rodentia; family Cricetidae; genus Peromyscus; species Peromyscus leucopus. Next base: position 11,982,087 of record NC_051074.1, read on the forward strand.
ATACTGTTTTGAATGTTATATAATTGAATACATATTATGTTATTCTAGCAGCAATAATGAATAAATTTTGCTATTTTATATTAAATATAATCTCAAAATAATGCTTAGCTTTATGCTTTTAGCCTGAGTTATGATCTGTATTTTCCATCTCTATGAACATTCATTTGAATTATTTCTATGTATGAGTATAATACATGTTCATTATAGAAAACTTTGAAAGTATAGCCATAAAACAGTAGGAAAATGTAAATTTAGTATTTTAACATTAAATTATCATTGCACTATGATGTATGTGTGTAAATATATGTGTGTATTATACTGAATTTGTGAATGTTCCATCTTTAATATAGGATTTGTGAAATCAAAGATAATTCCTTAATATTTCAGGTATTAGGTGATAGAGCTCATTTAGATACAGAGCATTTAGAAATTGTCTTGCTTTATATAAACTCAATTAGATATTAAACTGATATGCAAATATAGACATCTTTAACTTCATTTTACCAAGTCTTTCTTCAAAGTCTGGAGGTAAGTTCAAAGACTTCATGAATATATATGTGTCTATAACATTCTAATGCCCCATTTAAAATGAGGGAGACTGTGTGAAATTTCTTCTATTATTCTTTCATTTCCAAATATTGTAGTTATAAATTACATTTGTGTGAAGAAAAAAAGAATTCCACTTAAGCTTCTTTTAGATTTATTTATGTTTCTATTTATTTTTGTGTGTATTAGTGTACCTCTGTGTGTTTCTGTATGCCACGCTGATGTAGGTACTTATACAGGTCAGTGACCTTTGAGTTCACAGAACTAGAGTTACAGGCTGTTAGGAGCTGCCTGATATGAATATTGGAATTCAAACCTGGGTTTAAATACTCTGAAAGATAAATATTTAATATTTAAGTTTTTGAGAGTATATAATTACATCTTTTCCCCCTTTCCATTCATTTCTTTAAACCAAACCCTTTCATACAATCCTCCATGCTCTTTTTCACATTTGTGGCTTCATTTTTGTTGTTGCTACCCATACAACACACAATACACACACATACACAAACACACATATGTATTTATGGAAGTTTATGAAATTTGAAGTAATCAAAAAGTTAAAATTTAATATATACTACTTTTAGTCCAATAACAGGGAAAAAAATAAAAAAAAAGAATACAAAGTAAAAAGCAAAGCAGAGAAAAATCCTACGTGTACACACACCTCCACACACACTGAAATACAAAAATACAACCTGATCCATCTGTATAATGATACTGCCTGCATGTTTTCAGGGATGACCATTAAGTGCTTGGAAACCTATTGATACAGCCTTCCCTGAGGAAGATTATTTCTCCTGCTATCAACATTCCTTAATTGCTTATAATTCTTTCTGCTGGGTTGGTGCCTCATAAACTCTCCTCCTGTCCATGGTAACAGGTCTATTGTTCTTATCCTTGCTCAGCTCATTTTTAGGTAGTCTCTGTGTTGTGACTTTATAGGTGTAACTCTGGCATTTCTCAGAGACACAATCTTGCAAACTCCATTTCTGCTTTCTGCCCCTCTTCCATGATCTTAGGTGCAGATGTGTGTTATAGATGTATCAATTACTACTGGGATTTGCAGCTATTCATTTTAATTAGTTCTGGTTTACTATAATGGTCTCTGTCCTATATATATATATATGTGTGTGTGTGTGTGTGTGTGTGTGTGTGTGTGTGTGTGTGTGTGTGTGTGTGTTTTGTGTGTATGTGTGTGTGTTGCAAAGAGGTGTGAACTACACTTTTCTGTGCATGTAAGGACAACTATTTAGAAAATCGTTAGGAATTTTACTGGTTTAGTCAAGTAGTGATTCTAGATTCTCCTCCAAGATACACGGCTTCACTAGCCCTGGGGAGTTGACTAGGTTTCCAGTAACAGGAAAGGATTCCCTCTTGTTGAGTGGGTCTTAAGTCCAATTAGATAACTATTTGTTAAAGGCAAGGTGTGTGTGCCACGGCTGTACCCTTGGAATTATTGTGCTCATCATTGCTGCGTGGTGCATAGATACTGTAGCTGGGTAGGAGTGTTGTTTGTGTTCCTACTTTGGAAGCTTGCATGGTACCTTGTAGTACATGAAAATACTCTTACTTGCTCAACTATCCTTTCAGCCCCCATTTAAATGGATAATTAGAGAGGTTTTCTTTCTTTCTTTCTTTCTTTCTTTCTTTCTTTCTTTCTTTCTTTCTTTCTTTCTTTTTTTTTTTTTTAAAGATTTATTTGTTTATGTATACAATGTTCTGCCTGCATGTATGCCTGCAGGCCAGAAGTGGACACCAGATTTCATTACAGATGGTTGTGAGCCACTATGTGGTTGCTGGGAATTGAACTCAGGACCTTTGGAACAACAGCCAGTGCTCTTAACCTCTGAGCCATCTCTCCAGCCCCTAGAGAGGTTTTTCAATACCAAATGAATCTTTCTTTTTTTTTTCTTCCAAGCTTTCTTTTTTCCTCAATCTTTCTTTATTTTCTATTTTTCCTTCCTTCCTTCCTTCCTTCCTTCCTTCCTTCCTTCCTTCCCTCCTTCCCTCCTTCCCTCCTTCCTTCCTTCCTTCTCATTCCCATCCATTTACCTGCATTCAATTTGAATATACTTATCACATACCATTTTAAGTCCTGTGTTGTCTCAAAGGGTAGGAATGAAAAGAAGATAGCTTCCTATGTGTCTTCAAAAAGGATAGATTATTTATTTATAATGAAATATGACAAATGATGTAATAAAAATAAAATAATATAAAAATGCTTATTAGTAACCTTTGATGATATCAGGAATAAAAAGTTTTATTAAGTAGTTTGTAGACAAAATTTCATTTAACCTAAAATTTAAGGAATTTTAAAAAATTAGACAGTGACTGCTTCAACCTAATAAATTTTTGTCTTAATTTTACCTCATTAATTTTTGACTCTTTTATGCATGCCCAATGTCCACCTAAATTTCTGAGATAAAAACACTGTTTAGTAAATGCTGATTTAATAAAAGACAAAAGTAGTATATTGAGAAATCAAATTCTGATAGTTTTGTTTGCAGTTGAGATAATCAGAACAGAAAAATAAGTTTTAAAATCATATCATTGACTCACTGTGAATCCTTGATTGCCTATTTTCTTTCTGTTATGCTTTTTCTTCATATTAATTTTTATTTTTTGTTCTCATTATTGGACTAAAAGCACTGTATATTAATTTTTAACCTTTTTATTTTATTTAACTTATTAAAGCTTCCATATTTTTCAAAGTTTAATGACTTTTGAGGTATAATTATATATAACCTTGTACATTTATAAGTTATCACTGATCATTTACTTTTTTTCTGTGAGGAAATAAGTCCAGTAAGTGTAAATAGAAATGTGTAAAATGATTGGAAAATAGTTTGAGTATTAAATATTTACCTTATGAATTACTTAAGTAAAACTTACATATCCAATTCAGTGTTCATATGGACTATACAGAGATTTATGGTACATTCATTAGGAACCATTTAATTAAACAAGAAAGAAGTTAATTTTAAAATGTACTCAAAAGTCATTTGATAATAGGAAGATATAATACATATGAAATCACTACACTCATAAATTGATAATTACAGAAAGTAACTAGAAGATGCTAATTTTAAACACTATGGCAACAAAGCATCTGAAACTGTCATTCAAAGTTGTTTGGGACCTAGTAAAGAAAATGAATATTTTAGTCTAATTAAGAATTGATGCCGGGCGGTGGTGGCGCACGCCTTTAATCCCAGCACTCGGGAGGCAGAGCCAGGTGGATCTCTGTGAGTTCGAGGCCAGCCTGGGCTACCAAGTGAGTCCCAGGAAAGGCGCAAAGCTACTCAGAGAAACCCTGTCTCGAAAAAAAAGCCAAAAAAAAAAAAAAAAAAAAAAGAATTGAGCCTACCAAGATCTCCTAAGGATTTTGTCACTGAAATGGGTATCAGATATATGTTTATATCCATTCAAATGAGTAATGTCTCAATTCCTTTTTACTGAGTATTAATTGTCTTAGTTTTTTTTATTTATTTTGCAGGAAATAGGATAATAAAAATGCCAAAGGTAAATAGAAATCGAATGAATGCTTTCCTTCCTTCCTTCCTTCCTTCCTTCCCTCCCTCCCTCCCTCCCTCCCTCTCTCTCTCTCTCTCTCTCTCTCTCTCTCTCTCTCTCTTCTCCCTTCTTCCCTTATGTGAGGTGTATGTACATGTATGGGAGTTTACTTACTTTTAGGGACCTGTCTGAGGACAGATATTGGTGTTGAGATCTGTTCCTCAGTTCCTTTATACATTTGTGTTTGTTTGAGATAAGTTCTGTCTGTGTAATCCTGGTTGTCCTAGAACATGCTCTGTAAATAAGTCTCATTTCAAACTCATAGAAATCATTCTGCCTCTGCTTGCATGGTGCTTGGATTAAAGGCTTGTGTCACCATGCCCAGCATCTGAAGTTTTCCATTTTGACTAGACAAGGTGGTCAGTGAATCCCTTGGTTCTTCTTGTGTGCACCCTGTATGGGTGTGACAGAGATCTTTCAAAATGTCTTTTTTTTTTTTTTTTACATGAGTGCTGGGTACCTTTGAAACTTTGAAAATGAGAAATCTATCTGTTCTAAGCAATTGGGATGATTTCATGAAATAAAATATTTTTCAGGAAATGAATTAGGTAACACACAAACACATATATATCCAAAATTAACACATCAAAATTTAGAGTATTAAATTTCTGAACAGAAATTTAGTTAAAAACTGATTTATCAAACATTGACTTTAATTAGAAAGTGATTTTCAACTTTTATGAGTTCTAATTTTTCTGTACATGTAAAATATAGAGATGACCTATAACAGAGCAACATAAGAATGTGAGTTAATACGCTAGCATGAAATGGTGGATGAAATATAAGTTGGAAATCTCTTAATATTCCCAGCACTCACATTTCACTTGTATCATTTGGATAAATTCATAGAGCATGATCATCAGGATATGAACACAAAGAAGGAAATAGAGATATATGAAAATGTACTAAAAAATAAAACCCTGAATGTACGCTATTTTACCTGAGGTGTTCAACTGGTACTTCCCACTTGTAGGAGAATGTATACTACATAGGAAACAATACACAAAAGTAAGTAATGAAGAGAAAATAGATGTTAGAAGATTAACATAAAATAAGGCTCTAGATTATCCACTGTCAAACATTTTCAGATCGTCTGTCCGATGATAAATGCAAGTTAGACTTTGCCTCTTAGAACAGCTAGATTTCGAATGGCTGGTCACAGCAAGAGTTGACAGTGATCTAGAACTTTCACACATCAGTGAGTGGAATGTATAAATGTAAAAATGATTTTGGAATGAAGTTTAGTATTTTGATAAATAGATACATATGCACCTTGTAGAGGATCAGTACTTCATATTACTATATTATTAACCAAGAGGAAGACACCACATTAACACAAAGGGAAGAGTTGTTGTGAGATATATGGTGGGTGTAGAAGAATCATTTGCCTCATTCATAATACCCACATGTAGAAACAACTCAACTCTAACTGGGAAGTTTCATAGAAAAACATTCAATTTTAAAAGTAAAAGATATATTCTTTAATACGTTTTATTAAAATTTGATGATGATAATGGCACTGGATCCAGAATAAGATTTCTAATATTGAGAAAATCCAAACATCATTTCTTCATTTCTGAGTGTCATGGAAATCTTGAGTCCTTTGAAAACTGTGTCAGTTCCATGGAATTACAGACATGTAGATAATGGTCCTAAACTTCAGAAACATGTTCTTTTTCCTTACTCTTCAGCTCTTGAAAAATAACTTCTCTGTATGAAATTTTCCTCTGAAAGCAGATTTCAATAAACGTATAATTTTTAAAGAATAGCGAGGGCTAAATCAGATCTGGAACATTGGATAATTGCTCTGTCCTAAACATTGTGCTAGTTGAGCTATGAATTTGTCTAACCACTAATTTCAATTTTAGCTTTGGCCAACACTGAAATTTACAATGCAGCATAATGGAATCTTTTAAAATGTCTCAAAATTTTCTGATATTCTTGAGATGAATGATGCTTTCCTCAACCTCAAGGGTAAGGAAAAAGAGGAATGAGAATACATTTGAACTCATTGTGCAACATAAGAGGACAGACAACATATGCTAATAGTGATAATGCTCACCACATAAGATACATTTTATTTGATGACTGAACTAGCTGCATTTTAGTTTTTCATTACTTAAATCACTTTAAATTAATTTTTTATTAGTTATATATAATAAGACTAAATAAATAAATCAAACTCTTGGCACTTAAGTTGCAGTATGAGAAGAACAACTTTAGTACTGTCATTCCTAAAACTTGTACTCTTCCCACTTGATCATGTGTATCATGATACTTAGATATGTCACAGAACAGGGAGAAATGTCTTTTGTGTGCATGACCATGTAAGTAGAAATCTTGTTGCCAAATATAAGACCTGGAAAAGTGGACTCAGCTGTTTTAATCCTGAATGCCACAAAGAAATAACTCACTATATATATGTATGTGTGTACAGAAAACAAATCTCAAATTACTACTGAAAACCTAAAATTTCAGTACAATTGTCCAATTGCATTAGTCAATGCATATGTGAGTTAGATCATATGAGACAGCTTCATGAAAGTACTGTAGAGACAGTGGCAAACCAAGTAAAATAATGCTAAAATGCTTCTTTTCCAATGGGAGTGACTGTAAACAGATAAGGAAAATATAACATGGCAGACAGGTAAGAAGAATGGAGATATAAAACAGAAAAGGTAAAGGGACCACAAGGCTAATGAGTGATGTCTTCAACGGTGCAGAAAATGCAGGAGTAAAAAGAAAGGACAATGTCAGAGTCTTGAGGTGGAGTGAACAATCACAGCAAGTCACTGAACAGCAAAATATGGACAGACTAACATCTGCTTCGGATCAGAGGTCAGATTTTATAATTCTCCTCTCAGATTTATGATGTACTGAAGGGTCTTAAAACGAGTCACCTTTTATTAAAGTCAGGCTTTGTTAACAGGGAACTCATTGAAAGAATGGGATGCTTTTTCTCTTTCTTAAGAAAAATATTTCTCTGTTAAGATTCCCACACATTTTCTTGGCAAAGTCTCAGCGTAGGATGTGGTATTAGTTTACATGTGAACTCACATTTCCCAGTACAATTGACTGTTGGTGGCCTCTGGAAACCTTTCCCATACTTAATCAGTTTTGGAGATTTATATCATTAGAAGAAGAGTTCAAATCAAACAAAAAATACCTTCATATATGGAATCAGGCAATTAATATCTGAGTATTACACTATTCCTTTGTTTACATGATACTCCTAAGTTTCTAAGTCACATCATCCCTTGCTATAAAATACAGTACACTAAAGACAGCCTTGCCTATTTTCTTCAATGACTAGATATCCTACTGGCACAGAGTTAATCCCATGGGTTTGAATGTTGATCATGAGCTTATTTCCAAAATGCTCCTTCAAATTATAAAAATAATTAAAAACCACCAGATAATTTTAGTAGATAAACCAAAAAATATCTAATTGACTTAACATTCTTAGATTCAGTGTTAAATATCTTGATCTTCCTACTGTTTACTCTGAGAAATAAAGTGTGGCATCTTTTTATTAGTACCCCTTTCAGTTATTATTAATTGAGGGCCAAGTGGCAGTGGTGGGAACTTTTAATCCCAGCACTTGGGAGGCAGAAGCAGGCAGATCTCTAAGAGTTTGAGACTAGCCTGGTCTACAGAGTGAGTTCCAGGACAGCCAGGACTACATAGAGAAACCCTGTCTTGAAAAACCAAACAAACAAAAAGATTATTATATGAAAAGTTAAAAAATTATAAAATAATGAATCATGTTGACATCATTTACTTTCACTCTACTTTCTCTTTCTTTTTATTCATGCTCTAATGATTACCCTCAAACATAGTTTCAATAGTATATTAAGGCTTAATTTTCCCTGATCCTTGTTGCTTATATATTACATGGCAAGAAATTAAATTATGTTGTATGCATTATTTTATCTTTTCTTAATACCTCTGAAAAATTATCTAAGATGAACAATTCATCATTTAAATCTTAATTTAAGGTATATTCTCTGAAATGAAATTGTCATAAATTATTTTAAACTTGTGAAATTTGTCAATCACACTCTGTCTTAGTTTTCCACTGCTGTGAAGAGATACGGTGATCAAGGCAACTTACAGGAGAAAGAGTTTACTGGGTTAAACAGTTCCAGAGGATTAGATGACATGATCATTGCGGTAGGAAATATGGCAGTCAACAGGCAGGCGTGACACTAGAGCAGTAGCTGAGAATTTAAATCCTTACACACAAGTAGGAGGCAGAAAGAGGCAACCGGAAACAACATGGGTTTTTGAAACCTCCAAATTCACCCCCAGGGACACACCTCCTCTAGCAAGGCCACACCTTGATTCCTGCCACATAGTTCCAACAACAGGGACCAAGCACACAAATATATGAACCAATGGAGTTTATTCTCTTTCAGGTACCCACAATCCACTCTGTGGCTCTGATTGACTTGAGGCCACATTATAATACAGAATACATTTAGTCCAACTTCAAAAGTACTCATATTCTTTCACAATTCTCAACACTGTTCTTTTCTTTTCTCCTTTTTTCTTTTTATTTCTTCTTCTCTCATATAATACATCCCCGCTGCATCTTCTCTCCCATCTACTCCTTCCAGTTCCCCTCCCCAACTTCCCCTCTTCCCCTGCTCCTCTATTTCCCTTTTAGAAAAGAGTAGATGTTCCAGGGATATCCACTGAAGGTAACATAACAAGTTACAGTAAGACTAGGCACAAATCCTCATATCAAGGCTGGATGAAGTAACCCAGCAGGAGGAAAAGGCTACAAGATCAGGCAAAAGAGTCAGAGACACCCCACTCCACTGTTGGGAGTCCCACAAAAGCTCTAAGCTAAACAACATGTGTAGAACCTAGTATAGAGCCACTAGACTCTGTGATTGCCATTTCAGTCTCTGTGTGCCCCTATGAGCCCTGCTTAGTTTAATCTGTGGGCAACGTTCTTATGGTGCCATTGGCTCCAACAATCCTTCTTTACTCTCTATTGTGGCTTTGGGTCTCTGCATCAGTGTCCATCAGTTACCAGAAGAAGCTTCTTTGATGACAATTGTGCTATGTACTGACATATGCGTATAGGAGAATATTATTAGGAATCACTTCATTGATATTTATTTATTATTTGTTTGTTTGTTTGTTTGTTTGTTTACTGCCAGTTATGTTTAGTTCTACCCTAGATCTTTGGGCTATCCAGCTTTCAGATCCTGGCCATCCAGGCAGTGTTGGGCATGGGTTCCCTCTTCCCTCTCATGGTATGAGCCTTAAGTTAGACTGCCATTGTTTGTTCACTTCTATGCCATCATTACTTCAGCACATCTTTCAGGAAGAAACATGAGAAACATCAGTTCTCATCAAGTTATAAGAGAAAAAGTATTTGAGAAAAAATGGAGTTTCTGGGAAGGATTACAAGGATCCCATGCAAGACAAAGTGAAACTATAAACTATTAAGTAAATCATCAATATTATGAGAGAGAAGAGAGCAAGAAAGCTGTGTGGTCCCAGCAGTATTCTGGTCTTTGAGGTCCTGAGGTCCACTGGTCTTTGCTGGAGACCCATTGGGCAAGCATTCATATGCTGATCTGAAACTAGGCCACATGACTCCCAACATCTCTGGGTCTGTAGATTGTAGCATAGTTATTATTTACTTAGCAGAATGGGTATGTTGTCATTTGTGTTATTGATTTTAGTCATCCTAACAGGTGTAAAATGGAATTTCAAAGTAGTTTTGATTTGCATTTCCCGGATGGCTAAAGATGTTGAGCATTTCTTTAAGTTTTTCTCAGTAGGTTCCTCTACTGAGAAGTCTGTTTTGATCTGTACTTTAGTTTTTAACTAATTGGATTATTTGGTTTGTTGATGTCTAATTTCTTGAATTTTTTATATATTCTAGATATTAGCCCTCTGTTGGATGTGCAGTAGGTGAAAATCGTTTTCCATTCCATAGGCTTCCCTTTTAAAGGCCAAAGTCTCTTTTCACACTCAAGGTTATCTCTTAGTTGTAGCTGCCTATAAAATCAAAACAAGCTACATACTTTCAACATACAATGAAACAGACTGTACATTAGCATTCCAAAATGAGGAATTGGAGAACGGTAAACAAACACTGAACCTGAAAGCAATCAAACAGGACAAAAGTCAAATCATGTATTTCATGTTTGATATGAAGGAGCTTAGATGTCTCAAACCTTGTAGATTTGCTGACTACAACACACTGCTCTTTTTGGCTTGGTTCCACTCCCTGTTTGCAGCGCTCCTTGGTAGGTATCTCACAGCTCTAGTGTCTAACACAACCCAGGCTTCATTTCACAGCCTCAAGCAAATAGGCTCTTTAGAACTCCATGCCAGAACTTCTCTGTCACACGGCTGCTCTCTGCATCTTTCCTTAACTGTGGAGGAAAATCCCATAGCCCTGTACTCCTGCATCCCTTTGTCTCAGAACACTGTAGCCAATGCTGCTTGCAAAGGATGGAAATTGGCCCTCTCCTTGAATTACATCGGCATGAGCTTTGAATGGTTACTTTCCTTTGTTGAACAAGCTTCACTTTGTTTTAGGAGCAGAAGATTCTTTAGACTTTTTTTTTTTTCTTTACAAAATTAAAGTTTAGCAAGGTCCTGGGGCCTTGTCTTGAGGGCAACACTCTCTTTATTCCATTTCACATCAAAGGTTTCTTTAAATTTATCACCTCTGAGAACCAGCCACGGTTCTAGCATTAAATTTGTTGGTGTTCTATATCTCCTCAAACTGTACATTTTACTGTGAACAGATATCATGACCACGGCCACTAAGAGAAGAAAAAGTTTACTAGCCCTTACAGTTTCAGAAGGTGGGAACACGACCATCATGCAGGGAGCAGAGCAACAGGCAGGCAGGCAGGCTGGCAGGCAGGCAGGCAGATAGGCTGGCAGGCTGGCAGGCAGGCAGGCAGGCAGGCTGGCAGGCAGGCAGACAGGCAGCAGGCAGGCTGGCAGGCTGGCAGGCAGGCAGGCAGGCTGGCAGGCAGGCAGACAGGCAGCAGGCAGGCTGGCAGGCTGGCAGGCAGGCAGGCAGATAGGCTGGCAGGCAGGCAGGCAGGAAGGCTGGCATGCTGCAGATATTACTCTGTATAAATAAAATGCTGATTGCCCAGTAGCCAGGCAGCAAGTATAGATGGGACAAGTAGAGAAGAGAATTCTGGGAACAGGAAGGCTGAGTCAGAGAGAGGCTGCCAGCCGCTGCTGTGAAAAACGAGATGTAAGATACCGGTAATCCATGAGCCACGTGGCAACTTATAGAGCAATAGAAATGGGTTGATTTAAGATATAAGAACAGTTAGCAAGAAGCCTCCCATGGCCATACAATTTATAAGAAATATGAGTCTTTGTGTGTTTACTTGGTTGGGTCTGAGCAGCTGTGGGACTGGTGGGTGAGAGAGATTTGTCCTGACCTTGGGTCAAGCAGGACCAGGAAAACTATGGTGCTCTGATGATCTAGCAGTAGATGAGAGATAATATTATCCACAATCAGGAGGCAGAGAAAGCTAATTTGAGAATGGCATGGGCTTTTGGAATCTTTAAGCCCGTCCCTAGTGACACACCTTCCTCAACAAGGAGACACCTTATAATCCTCCCCTAACAGTTCCACCAACTATGGACTATGTATTGGAATATATGAGTTTATGGGCATCATTTTCATTTTATCACTATACTCATTCTCTTCATCCTATTCCTCTTTTTCTTTCCATCTGTAGCTTTCATCCATTATTTCTTTCATGCTGCTATATTTAAAAAAAAATCTACCATGCCCCATGCTGTATGCGATTGTGCTCTGAGCTATTTCTTTAAGAAATAGTTTTGTAGCCAAAGTGAGGTGAACATGAGATAAAGAGAAAAACCAAAGCTGGGATTATGGAATATATCTGACAAATCTCCATCCAAAATTTTTTTGAAATATCAAACTGTAATTAATGTTTTGATTAAATTTTATATCCTTTATTTGTTACATGAATTTATATTTCTATGGTAGATTAAGGAAGAGTAGAGTAGTAATTGTAGCCCAAGAGATCCTTCCTTAGACAGGTGGAGATGAAATTTGTATTCTCTGATTGAATCACTGACCGTAAGGCTACATTGGAGCTGTATGTTCACTGATATAGTCTACATTACAAGATAAATATTCTGTAAAATGAATACTATGTTATCATTTTAGCATTGTTAGAAATTATTAGTATTGTTGAGGGATATCAAGGTTTGAAGGCCATTTATGCTAAATATTCTATGTCAATTTCATTTCATGAAAATTCAATATATAAACTGGTGTTGCTAATTTTTAATATAAAACATCATAATAAAATGATTTTTTTTCTTTAAACATTTTGTCAGGAACACAAAAACCCCATCATTGTCCTATTATGGAGTCACTGTACCTCTAAGATCAAATATGGTATATATATAATATATGAACTATTTTATTATGTATATATAAATATATACTATTTTAATATCTATCATGCATACATATATATGGAGGGGGAGGGAGAGAAAGAGAGTAAGAGAGATACCTTTATATCTAGATTTTATCATAATACACATGATGCTTCAGTTTTTATTTAAAATTACTATTTTTCATTGATAGAATACAAGGAAATAATTGATATTCATATATTAACTCTGTGTTCTGCAAAGAATTTTTAAAAAAGAAAGAGATCTAAATCTTATGTAAGGTATGGTGGCCTTACTTTGGCAGATGCTCTCTAAGAGAGAAGAAGCAAATCAGATATTATTGAATATGTAGAGTGTTAAGGCCAAGGTATGAGGCAACAGATCAGGAGCACTGACTGAGGAGGACTTGATTCTGAGTGCTGTGAGTTCAGGAAGAAACTTCAGAGGAGAAAATATTGAACTGGGCAGTAGTTTTAAGATGTTAGAATTTCCCATGTAGAACTGTATAAATTAGGCCAATTGTATAAAACATGAACATTTTCCCTACAATAATAACGAAGCATAAAAGCTCTGTTAGAATTTTGATAATTATTTTATGATTTTAAAATAGGTTAACTAGTCATCATCATATTTGAGATATTAAACTGAACTCTTATTTATATTCCCGCGAGTTAGCTTGGTGTACATCACTTTCATTTGTTTTCTTTTCAGTGAACCTTTCTGAAGATGAAATTATTTATTTACTTACCAGTTACACATAAAAGGATCTTAAGCTGAGATTTAATTTTGATCAGCCTTTGATTTGCTAGACAACTATATACATTCAATCTTATGCTGTGGGAACTATTGTTCTCAGAAGAAATCAAAATCTTCCGCTGAACATCAATTGTGTCCATGTCTCAGAAAATTTACAGACAGCTTTTACTCTTGTTTATAACAGTCAAAATCAGCACCATGTCATAAAAATGGAGGCACATTTCTACATAGCTTTTGCAATCTCTGAACAAACTAAAGTGTTTTTAGACTGTAAAAGATTACAATATGCTCTGTTTTAAATTTTTTAATACAAATTATGGAGTTATTATTTTGTTTAATGTTTTTAAAAAGCCACTCTTATTTATTATATTACACTTGAGGATTAACAGATAGTGACAATTAGGTAAATATTCTATTTATGTTTCACATTTAAATAGACAATTGAGTGAATTAAAGTTTTTTATTGTTAAAGTCATTTTCTGTTTCTAATACAGATAGTATTTTTTTTTATTTCTGAACCTGTACTATGAATATGTTTTAAGTAAATATCAGTCTCCTATTAGGTTGTGGCTTATTTTTTAAAAAAGCATTATTTATCTGCCTTTTTGTTTCAAATTCAGGTTAGAAGGAACTAATGATGTGTGTTGATGTAGAGTGATTCTATAAGAATCTAAGAAATGAAATTATGTTTGAAAAACCATTATGCCAGCAGACACTGTTGTGCCAAGAACATTGGTTAAATGTTAAAGATTGAAAATGTGAAAGTAACCCTTCTCTTAGAAATCTCTTTGGATAGCTGTCTACACGATAAAAGATGTTCCTCAGACATGATCAAGAGAAGTGAGTTGTTCTTAGGATATGAGGAAAAGGGTGGTACTTGGAAGTTTCAATACAGCTCATTAAATATCCAATGCACTTATATAGCAAATTGAAGTAAGTAGACTTTAAGACTTTAATTTGTTCATCATAGCAATTTATATTTCTTAGTACCAAAATCGCAGCCATTGATATATATTGAAGCTTTCTTTTGGTATCAATAGAAGGGGCTGATGTTCTTGGTAAGAGTAACATACGCATAATAGAGAAAACAAATTGAAAAGATAACCTTGAGTTAAAGAAGAGTTAGCAAGAATGGAGCTGGTGTCCTTATAAAAGGAGGCATGCCAGGCTGTTGTCTGAATCTTTAGCATTGTACAGTTTAGAAAAGTAGGCAATTATGAGCTTCTTAAGTCTGGCCCTGAGTTTGTTAGTTTCCTGTGTAGTTGAAGACAACCAGAGTCTAAGACATTTCACTTTATAAGAACCAGAATACTAAGGACATATTTGAATATAATGAATCAACCGATATTTGTCAAATTGCTGACAATTAAATTTAATCATAATCAAACTTTAGATGGTTGTTAATTTTTGAATTTTTCTTCTATTTTCCAGATACATAAAATAAACATAAGTAAAATACAGTGATTGTCTTATATTCAGTTGTTTGAGTTGCCAATAAAATTTCTTTTTAAATGGAGGGCAAACATGAAAATATAAAGCAGCATTATTAATGACCATACATGAATTTCAGATATAAGCTAGAATCGTTACAGATCTATGTTAAAGAGAGGCCTAGTTATGACAGATTATTTTCATAACAACTTCTTTTTTTTTTTTTTGGTTTTTCGAGACAGGGTTTCTCTGTGTAGCTTTGCGCCTTTCCTGGAGCTCACTTGGTAGCCCAGGCTGGCCTCGAACTCACAGAGATCCGCCTGCCTCTGCCTCCCGAGTGCTGGGATTAAAGGCGTGCGCCACCACCGCCCGGCCATAACAACTTCTTATGGTAGCCTAGAAACAAGATTTTAATATGCTTCTTGGATTAATTTTACTTTGATATTTAAGTGAAGCTCAGAAATTTAAACAGATAGCATCTAGAGAAATCTTTCAACTTGAAATTTACAAGGGTCACATTTAGTTTTCATATGATCTCAAGTATTCATGTTCTGTTTTTAAAATTGATCTTGTATCTGTTGAGTGACTGTACATTATTATTTTAAATGGTAATATTGATATTTTATGTATACTAAAATATTTAACAGAATTTTACCATAAAGGGAAAAATATCCGCCTGTCTACTCTTCTTTCAGAAATCATGATAATACATTGATAGATTGTGGAAACTTGGATAACATGATTCAACAAGCTCAACAATGCTAAAGTGCACTTTAAATTAATGATGCAGTAATATCTGGAGAAACAACTCCAGTATTTAGGAAAAAACTTAAAATTTTAATTGTTCACTTTTATTTTTTATCATCACTGACCCTAAAATTTTATGAGAATTCTAATCAATTTTCTTTTTTTATTATTTTTTTATTCATTTTACATACCAACCACAGATTCCCCTCTCTTCCCTCCTCCCACCCACCAGCCTTCCCCCCTCTAACCCACTCCCTATTCCCTCCTCTGAAAATGTAAGGCCTCCCATGGGGAGTTAGCAAAGCCTGGTACATTCATTTGAGGCAGGTCCAAGCCCCTCCCCTGCATCAAAGCTATGTAAGGTGTCCCACCATAGGTACTGGGCTCCAAAAAGCCAGCTCATGAACTAGGCCTGGGTCCTGATCCTACTGCCAGGAGGCCCCTTAAGCAGATCAAGCTATACAACTGCCTCACTTATGCAGAGGAGTTTGGTGCTTGGCTTGCATCAGTTACTGGATGAAGGCTCTATGATGACAGTTAGGGTATTCACTGATCTCATTACTGGGGTAAGCCAGTTCAGGCAACCTCTCAACTATTGCTAATACTCTAAGCTGGGGTCATCCTTGTAGATTCCTGCAGTGTTATTCACAGTAGCCAGAACCTGGAAACAACCTAGATGCCCCTCAGCCGAAGAATGGATGAAGAAAATGTGGTACAGGTGGTACAGATGCATAATGGAGTACTATCTAGCAGTAAAAAAAAAAAAAAAAAAATTATCCTGAGTGAGGTAACGCAGCCTCAGACAGACAAACACGGTATGTACTCACTCATAAGTGGATACTAGATATAAAACAAAGGATAACCACAGCTCCAGAGAAGCTAGGTAAAAAGAAGGACCCTAAGAGGGACACATGGATCGCCCTGGGAAGGGAAAATAGATGAGATCTCCTGAGTTAACTGGGAGTGAGGGGAACAATGGAGGGTAGGGGATGGGGGATAAAAAGAGAAAGGAATAGGATTGGTTGAGCTGGAACAGGGTCAGAGTGGGAGAGCAATGAAAGAGATATCATGATAGAGGGAGACATCTAATCCATTTTCATAGATATCTTCACATCATTGCCTTGAGAACTATTTTATATGTCAGATAGGACATTGCTTTTCCTGGTCACCACAGTGTATGGGCCAGTATTAATTACTATTCTCATCACAGTTATGTATTGCCTGAAAATAAGCAATGCAAAGGAAAGATTTATTATAGTTTATTGTTCAAGTAGACTTGGTCAATCATGGATAGTATGTTTGGGAGCAAAGTGTTCATTCTATTGGGAGTGTAACTGATTATTATTATGGAAGAAGCAGAAGAAAAATGGAGACGTTCATTTTGACTTTTTCTTTCTCTTTTCTCTTATTCAGTCTAGAGCCCTATCCAATATGACACCAACACCTGTATTTAGGATATGTTTTTCTTCCCCAGGTAAGTCTCTTTGGAAACTGCCTTTTGGGCAGTCACAGAGGTGGGGCTCCCAGCTGGTCCCAAATCCAGTCACCGTGAAGATTACCATCACAGCATGTTTTGAAGTGCATTAGGTTATTTGCGTATAGCCCTTTTAACACCTTGCATGAAAATTGTTTTACACACCTGTTTACAACAACTGAGTTGGTGTTCTGGATTCAAAAAATAGTTTCTTATTTACCTTTCTTCTTAGGAACCTCCTATTCTCAAAAGGATACATATGTATTTTTTTCTCAGATAACTGTATTCTTTATATCTATGTACCATTAAATAATTCATAGACATTACAAATATATGTTCCTTGTTTGCATGCATATAGACATAAATATTTGTGCATTTTTCTTTGTCTAAACATTGAGGGAAACTTAGGAATGTGCATAATTTTTGTTAATTTCTATCTTTCTTTAAGCTTATAGAAAAGTTGCCAGAGCTATTTATTCAGGAACTCTGTTTAGTTTTACAAACCTACCTGGAAAAAACTTTTTCTTTAAGTGTTTCTTTCTATGTTATTTCCTTTCTAAACTTGAGATTTTAAATTTACTTTGCTTCATAACAGTTCATGGTATTTATAATATCCTTATTAGATGTATGCAGACAGGATGCTGAATAATTCTATCACTCTGCCAATGGAACAGGCTCCAATAGCACAGCAGAGGTCTCTTTCCTAGGGTAGAAGAAGTGGGTGCTTCTATTTCTTCTCAGGGCTGTCTGTATTACAATTATTTTCCTTGTTCTTATAAGTTGATATATGTAATCACCCAATGAATCTTACAGCATACATATCTGTAGATACTCACAAGCTACCAACCTACTCTTTAACAAAATGACTTCATAAAAATTTCTCCCTTCTTTTTTATACTTCAGGAGATGCTAAGCAAGTGGAAAAAGTTCAAATAACAATAAAATGAATACAACTCGCTCAGTCAAAAAATAATGGAAAGTCTATGAGTCACTCTCTCCTTTTTTTGGACAGAGTTTTGCTGGCTTGGATTCCACAATCTTGCCTCAATTTCCCAAGTGCTAGCATTTTAAGTTAGTGTTACCATGAATACCTAAAAATCCTACTTTTATATCAAAGAAGGCAAACATTAAATTCTCAGAAAGAATAATTAATCCTAATGATTATTTCTTTTATTTTTGATTTTTATAATATAATTACATAATTTCTCCCTTCTCATTCCCCCTCCAAACACTTCCATATGTCGCTCCTTGCTCTTTTACAAATTCATGGCCAACGATTTATCATAGGATAAACAGTGGGTGTGCTCTTCCCTGAGGAAGACGATTTCTTCTACTCTCAGCATTCTTACTTGGCTGTAGTTCTTCGTGTAGGGGTGAGGCTTGCAGTCTTTCCCCTGTTCACTTTGGCATGTTTGTGCTGTGGGATGTTCTGTATGGCAAATGTGTTGCTCTGATTGGTCAATAAATAAAATACTGATTGGCCAGTGGCTAGGCAGGAAGTATAGGCGGGACTAACGGACAGGAGAAAAAGAAAGAACAGGAAGGCAGAAGGAGTCACTGCCAGCCGCCGCCAGGACAAGCAGAATGTGAAGATGCCGGTAAGCCGCAAGCCACATGGCAAGGTATAGATTTATGGAAATGGATTAATTTAAGCTATAAGAGCAGTTAGCAAGAAGCCTGACACGGCCATACAGTTTGTAAGCAATATAAGTCTCTGTGTTTACTTGGTTGGGTCTGAGCAGCTGTGGGACTGGCGGGTGAGAGAGATTTGTCCTGACTGTGGGCCAGGCAGGAAAACTCTAGCTACATGTTTCTTGTTATTATTTTTCAGTTTATGTTTAGGCAGTCTTTTTGGTGAGACTTCTCAGGCACAGATTCTGACATGAATAGGAGACACACTATTTTCTTTAGTCTGAGCTTGGGACGCACAGCAACATTCTATATCTTCATGAATCGTGCAATCCACACATGTCTCAATTGAAATTTTACTTTGCTGGGAAAAATTTATTTGATTACAGGTCCTTTCCATAAATTGGCAGTACTGCAAAGTAACTCAGATGTGGTCTGCCAAATATTGAGTATCGTGATATCATAATCCCTCTCCTTATAGACACTAAAACACTGCTGAAGAGTGTTTCTTCCATGTATTGGCTAACATAATTCTTTTTGTTTGTGTGTTTGTTTTTCAAGACAGTTTCTTTGTGTAGCTCTGGCTGTCCTGGAAGTCTCTCTGTAGACCAGGCTAGCCTCAGATTCACAGAGATCCAGCTACCTTTGCTTCCTGAGTGCTGGGATTTAAGGCATGTGCCAACACTGCCCAGCTTTTCTTTTGGTAATATAATTCTTTGTAAATATAAATAATTTTATTTTTTGTGGTAATATGCAGCGTACCTTGAAAAAGAGGTAAAAATGCACCCAGAGTAGAGCCTACCAACCATTACCACTGGGATGGACTTTTCTCTAATCGAGAAAAATAAAGTATTATTAAATTTGTGATATTCAAAATCTTCCTTCTGTGACCAACTCTGAGACCTTTGGCTTACAACTCGTCAGTGCACATTCTGGGATGCAGCACTCCAGCGGCTGCACATCAAAAACTGCCATTAAGTACAGTAAATCTGAGGCCATTTCTTATTTCACAGGAGATCTAGTTTCTTTGGACCACTCTAAGTCAAATTGACCATAATAATGCCTTGACATGTCTATTTCCTATTTTTAGGCAAGATTTCCTCATGCATCACTCAGCTCTCAGCATGAATATATCTGCAGAAACATCAGTATAACTTGCCCCCCTACAGTAAAAGCATGAGGCAAGCAGAGGACCAGTGACAGGTACCATCCTAGATGCTCCAAATGTGTGACAAGCCCTGTCAACCACATGGCACACTGCTGCTGGTCTGTCAGCTCACCTTCAGTGCATTATTAAAGGATTAGATGCATCACCTCCTCACTCAAATTTCACCTGTGCCCACTGAAATCAGGGAGAGACCAGTGACTTTGCAGTCTATGGTGCCCGTAAATTCCTGTTTACATTGCATGAAAGGTACACACTGTCACTGGTTTCAGCTTCAACCTCTTTCCCTATGTAAAATCGACCGTATTTTGACAAACTGTCTTTAGGCTGCTTTCGAACACTTTAAGCAATTTAAATGAATTCAGGATAAGCTAAGAAATCTGTTGTGCTTTGTCTGTAGGTGAGTGTAATTTATGTCTTCCCTCAAACTACAAGTTGAAGGTCATTTCCTGGGTGATGCCTTCCCTTGTGCTAGAATTCACGCTCTGTCTTTCAATGCTTTCTCAAAAGACAGTTAAGTGCATGGTTATTACATTCATTCATGCATGTGTCCAGGGTACTTTTGAGTGCTTATTATAATGCAGACTATGGTAGGTGATAAAGTTTAGAGGGAGAAAAAACCTTTTTTTTAAAGAAGAAATTTAAGCTCTAATTTGGAAATAAGCGTGCAAACATGATGTTGATACAGTGTGGTTTGTACACCAATGAATGATGTGCATGGGATACAGACAGAGAGATCACCAAATTGTTTTGGGTTTAGGTCAGTTAAAACTTAATAACTGAAAAACATTACTGAGGTGTTGAAGGAAGAGGCCATGTCCTGTCAAATACTTTGTTCTACACATATGGAATGCCTTCCCTGGATGCTCTACTATTTAGAGCACTAAGCATTGTTTTGTTATATTTGAATTACTGATACCCAAAAAATGTGTGTGTGTGTGTGTGTGTGTGTGTGTGTGTATTGTGCCAGGGACTATATGTATCCTAACTGTAAATAATAAAGGTTTACCTTCAACAAAACATTTCTAAATTACCCACACAGATTAAAACATATATTGAAAAAAAACAAAAACAAAAAACAAACAAACAAACAAACAAAAAAACCGGGACATTAAGCTAAATAAGAACTCATTGTATTCCTTAAAGCTTTAATTGTGGATGACATTTAAATAGTCAACAATATATTAAGGTGACAATTTTCCTTTTGTGGGAGGAGGCAAATATTGTTTTAAAAGAGATTGTTATATAAGTAACTATCTGGTTCGATTTTTCTGCCATGCAGCTCTGAGCTGCTTCTGAAGTCATGTGGAACCAAGAGCAATGATTCCTTTGATGAAGACTCTCACCTTTAAAATAAACAGATTTGTATATTATGATTTAAGGTTTATGTTTATAAAAAGGGGTTTTCAGCGTGTCTGCCATATTCTTGACATCTAGAGTACCCACAGAACTGATTGTCATTTACAGCTCAAAGTTGCTGCCTGGAGAGGAATGTTTGTTAACTCACAGTTTTTAAAATACAAGATTTTACTCTGAAAAATGTTGATTAAAACTTGAGCATGAATTTGATAACTTCCTAACCAGCAACAGAGAGAATAATCAAGAAAATCCAAAGGATGCTTTAAACAAATGTTTTCAAGAAGTTTGATGTTTAAGGGAAGTCTTGAGAGAAAATGTGCATCACATTTTAATATCTATATCTATATCAATATGAATTTTAACAACCACAGAAATATACTTTATTCTCAATCCCATTATAATTCATATTATAAGGTAAAAACGGCATGCATTGGTCTTTTGGTTAAGATATTGAATACATTACTTTCTCCATCTTGAGACCATTATTCCTCATGATACAAACACCTTGAGAAAAAGAAGTAGATAGTGTAGATATTGCAATGCTGAAGAAGGCCTAGGAGTCAATCAAGGCTTTTAATTTAAAGTAATGTAACACCATCACAACAATTTTTTAAGTCCTCAGTATGTTAGAGAATACAGAAACTATTAAATGACAACTAATGTTGATGGTCAATTTAGCTCTTTAATCAACTGGTGAATGAGTATCTGGTCTTGCCTGTGGGGAACAATCTTGATTATGTTAACTGATATAGAAAGATCGATCTTAACTGTGGGTAAGACCATTCCCTAGGCAAGAGATCCTAGACTGTGTGCTTGGGGAAAGGGAACTGCATCAGTGTGCATTCACTGTTCACTGATTGACTGAGGCTTCAATGTAACCAGCTGCTTCAACCTCCTGATGTCTTGATTTTTCCTTCTGAATGGATATATCTGGAGTGATACAGGAAACACTCCTTTGCTCTTAAGTTGTTTTTGGCAGAGTGTTTAGTTACAGCAACATGGGAAGCAAATGACATACTATATAACATAAATCAGGAAAGTAAGGATCATATGGAATGAAGATCACAGAAATGGAGAATATTTTGAGTTGTATTTACAGCATGGAAAGTTTGCCTTAAATTTTACTTCGTTTGAGAAATTGATAGCAGAGTGGGGTGAGGATAGGTTTGAGCCAGAAGATCAAGTGGAATACCTGGTAAATTGCATGAAGCTTCACAGAAAAGTTATGGCAAACATGCATATTATCAGGCTACCTCATTTGCTTTTTGAAGTAACCGTACTCCACCACCTATACTTACTACACACCTACTTGATGACTGCTAGTAAAATAAAGATATAACTAACTAAATAAAAAGACAGATATAACATTTGGCTCCTATATCTTAAGAGATCGTTCTGTAGTGTGTCAAGTTGTATGAAGACAGTAGTAGTATTCTGAGAGGACATATGAGGAAATCAAGCCGAATATAATTATCAGTGACATGTCTAGAATAAAGAGTCAAGAAATCCAAACAAGTTCATTCTAGGAACCTCTTGGCTCCAGAGACACTGCTGGATTATGACTTCTTCTCTGATCATTACTTCAGCCTGAGAATATTAGTTTCCTCATAGGAAATGCAAAAAATGAAAAGCAACGTTTCTTTTATTTTCCTTTTATTCTTCTGTCATACATTACATCCTGAATTCAGCTTCCCTTGCCTCTAACTCCCCTCTCCCCTGGATCCACCCTTCCTCAATTTCCCTTAAAGAAAAAAAAAGAAACAGACCTCCTAGGGATGTTCACCAAACACAGCTTAACAAGTTGGAATAAGACTAGGAACAAAGGTTGAATGAGGAGCCAAAAACAAACAAACAAAAAACAAGCTGAATAACCACAGCATGTATGCAGAGGACCTAGCTCAGACCCATACCTGGTCCATGTTTGTCTCTTCTGTCTCTGTGAGCTCGTATAAGCCCTGTTTAGTTGATTCTGTTGGGCAGATTTTCATGTTGTCCTCAACAGCCCTCTGGTTCCTGCAATCCTTCCTCCCTGTCTTCGGCCTGGTGTTTATCTGTGGGTCTCAGCGTCTGTTCCCATCAGTTGTTAGGTGCTCCTCTGATGACAATTGGGCTAGGCACCAATCTATGAGTATAAAAAAATATCATTAGTAATTGTTTTATTGCTCCCCCCTCATTTCTTCTTTTCATGTTTGGTTCTATCCTGGGTCTCTGGGCTTCCAATCATCCAGGCAGGGTCAGGTATGGGCTCCCTCTCAAAAAGCAACATTCTTATAAGAACTGGATCTGTGTTTATCAGTATTATTGTGTGAATTTTGAGAAAGGACATATTGCTCAGGCATTCTAGAGGCAGCATCTAAGAGGGGCGGGAGGTGGGGGGAGGGTTGGAGAATCTTAGAAACCAATGAGGAAGGCCACTGAGCTGAAGGTATGGATTTAGAAATTGCACTCAAATCTTGTGACTACCACCATTTCTGACATGATCTTAGCAACAGGGCTACACTGTAGCAAAATATCTAGTAGGAAAATGGCGATATATTAGCTTATACATTTAGGTAAGTCCTTCCTCTCTGCCTTCTAAACCATTGGAAATGAATTTCTCTAAAACATGCAAAAAATAAAAATTGAAGTTTTTCTTTTAGGTGATTTAAATCTCTGCCTGTGTTTCAAACATTTTAGATAAGCAGGATGTATTCTGGGGAAAGAAAAACAGGTAGCTGTCAATACAAGACTCCTTTTGAACTTGGCCTATCTGGAAATTAGTCCTCTTTGTGCTTTACATAATTTTATGTTGTGCAGCTAGATAAGTCCAATTATTCTCCTTTAGCTGAGGGAGTTGGTAAGAAACATGAGGCCTATGTGATGTATGATAAGAAGCAGGGCATGTTTACCAGTTGTGACCTTTATCATACATGGTATCAAAATGCAATTTAGACACATGCACTCGGGGAGAAGGTCAGGCTAAAGATAAAGAGGGTGGTCTTCAAAGAAAGGCCTTTAAGTGATATTTAATTAAATTGGTTGCTTTATCTTACAAACCACAGAGTCTATCTTTTACCCTAAAGTCTTCTAGGATTCTAACCACAGTGTAAATTTAGGTAGTTAGACTTTTAACATCAGTTTATCAAGTTACCACATGAAAATGATACTTTCAGATGCGTTAGAAAATAAATTTGATGACTAAATCATCAGACAGATTATTTAAATGCAGATTGTTAACACTGTATCGTCAGTCTTACTTAATCCTTTTAATAATTTCCTTTCTCTTCTGCACCAAGCAATCCATGGGTTTGGAAATAGGAAGCATTTATCTTTCACTCACTCAGTAAACATAAGTTTGTATATCACAATTGTCATTTTGACTCATGTGTTATAAATAACAAACTTGTAGGATCTACAAAGCAAGTGACAAAATCAATCATTAGATGGTTTGTAATAAAATATATTTTTAGGGAGACATAGTACAACATAGAATTAATATTGTTCTATAAATTATTGCCTATAGGTCTCTCTCTCTCTCTCTCTCTCTCTCTCTCTCTCTCTCTCTCTCACACACACACACACACACACACACACACACACACACACACACACACACATACACGCACACGCTTGTTTGTTAAGAATTCCTTTGCACTGACTTAGAGAAAAGGATAAAAATAACCCCAAACCTTACCTTCAGCCCCTTCACCTAAGTCAAAGGTTTATAAAAACATTTCCGTGTGGAATCGTGTCTTTGCTGCTGTGTTGGTATGCTTGTGTGGTATAAGTTCAGCTTCAGTTAGTCTTAGATTACTTTCATAAGCAGGAGTGAGTTCTGTCTATTTCTCAGGCTGAAAGCATATTTTCTTTTTGTTGACCTATAGTAAGGCTGCAAAATTTCACCTTCTTAGGCCAGTCATGTTGAGCAAAATATAGAGTCTATACGAGAACTGCAGAATTAAGTCTCTCTGAGACCCAGGAGAGTTCCTCAGAAACTCGTATCTACCTATGTGGTCTTGTTGGACGCGCTTTTAGAAATTATGGAGTCTTATAGTACAAGTGCTCTAACTCTTGAAATAACACATTGTGGGCAGTTTTGCCAAATTATACAAAAAATTTAAAAAAAAAACCCACAGCAATAGTTGTAATCTCAAAATATTTCAAGGCTACAGTAAACATATGCTTAAATCTAATTTTAATTATTTCTGGGAAACAAATCATTTATGGGAAGAAAATTCTTACAAACTCTTGATTTACTTAAGCACCAAGATTAACTCTCACCCTTTTGCAAAATTTATGGAAAGGAGAACGGTCACTGGCTCTGAGCAATGCTCCCGGGCAGCCCACAGCAATAGTTAGCACGTTCTCCAAAGAATCTTGCCTAGAGCAATATTTAATGCAGAATCCTGAATCTGTCCAAAATCTGATCTTCAAATATATGGTCATTACTATTCTTTATTTATAAAATCTAGTATCATAGACACAGGAGTGAAAGTCATTTTTGTTCAATCATTGTCTATGAGGTCCCTTTACCATATGTTGTGAATGAATGTTATCCTAAATGAGTGACACAATACTTAGGCTTTGTTTCAAAACATAATAGCTATGCCATAAGAAGAAGGAGAGCAACTCACTGCTTAGCATCACTGTAGCTAGAGTTTTCCTACCTTGGCCACAGTCAGGACAAATCTTTGTCACCCGCCAGTCCCACAGCTGCTCAGACCCAACCAAGTAAACACAGAGACTTATATTGCATACAAACTGTATGGCCATGGCAGGCTTCTTGCTAACTGTTCTTATATCTTAAATTAACCCATTTTTATAAATCTATACCTTGCCACAAGGCTGGTGGCTTACCAGCGTCTTTACATGCTGCTTATCCTGGCGGTGGCTGCAGTGTCTCCCTCCTCAGCCTTCTGCTTCTCAGAATTCTCCTCTTTCCTTGTCCCACCTACTTTCTGCCTGGCAACCTACTTTCTGCCTGGTCACTGGCCATCAGTGTTTTATTTATATAGAGCAATATCCACAACACTTCCCCTTTTTTTTTCTTTTTTTTAAAAAGGAAGGTTTTAACTTTAACATGGTAAAATTACATATAACAAAACAATTACCGAGCAAGAATTATAGTTACAATATTAGAGAAGATGTCCTATCTATCTTATATTTGTGAGTTTAAGGTTTTATATATAACTTATCTTTTATCATAACTGAGGAAATTACAACTATCTAGTCTTCAACCACATCAAAGACCTGAGAAGGAACATAATGGTACCTGAGAAATGGTAGATGGATGTAAGCAACTTTCGGGAATCTTGCAAGAGTAGACCAAGACAGCTGGCAGCCTGGACAGTCACCTAATGTTTTTCAGCATTGTTGGTGCATTCAAATTGGCTACAGGCCTAGAGTATCTGACAGACCATTTTCAGAAGCAGGAATTCTGAGAGACCATCTTACCCTGTCTTGGCAGAGTACAGTGGTCACTTTCCTTGTGTCCTGCTTGTCCAGAAAGGACAGCATTGCATTTGTACTGTTAACCGTCAAGGCAAGGGCAGTTCTTTGCCCAGTAGGCCATTTTGTGCCAAAAAGACAAACTTCCAAATGGAAATGTCTTAGAAGCCCAACATTCTCTCGGGATCAATTGGTGCAGCCAGAAGCAATTGTGTCTCACGTCAACAGAATTTTAAGTTATTTAAATGCCATATTCTCTAGGTCTGTGAAGTGTTTGAAGATTACCTATCTGAAATATATCTATGTATACCTAGAAGACTTAACTAACATGGCTACAGATATGATTATCATAGATGACTAATTATTAATCTATTTTTTAATTATCCATTACAATTTTAAATGAGTTACATAAACATAGTTCCTCAAACAAGAATAGAAATATATATATACAGTATAACAAAATTAACTTCAAGTTTGTATCAATAAACTAAAATTTATACCAATGTAAAACATTTTAAACATAAACTAAAATCTATACCAATGTAAAACATTTTAAACAAGTTGTTCTTTAAAAGTAGGTTCATTAATCTACCCTTTTATCTTATCTCTATATCCTCCTATATATCTATATCATATCCCCTTTTCTTTTTTAGAAAGAGATCACATTTATAATCAACCTGTTTTAAGTAAAAATATTGGTTTTTCTCTGTCCCACACCAGAGGGCTCTTCTAGCTGCCCATATGAGACAAGAAGCAGGAACCTGGTTTTGGCTCTGTTTAGAATTGGTTATTAAATATTCTCAGGTTTAAGGTGGAAACTCGAGCCATTGGGCGCCATTTGTAGCTAGAGTTTTCCTGCCTTGGCCACAGTCAGGACAAATCTTTGTCACCTGCCAGTCCCACAGCTGCTCAGACCCAACCAAGTAAACACAGAGACTTATATTGCATACAAACTGTATGGCCATGGCAGGCTTCTTGCTAACTGTTCTTATATCTTAAATTAACCCATTTTTATAAATCTATACCTTGCCACATGGCTGGTGGCTTACCAGCGTCTTTACATGCTGCTTGTCCTGGCGGTGGCTGCAGTGTCTCCCTCCTCAGCCTTCTGCTTCTCAGAATTCTCCTCTTTCCTTGTCCCACCTACTTCCTGTCTGGCAACCTACTTCCTGCCTGGTCACTGGCCATCAGTGTTTTATTTATATAGAGCAATATCCACAACACATCACTGTTAGAATCCTAGTGTTGAGAATCAAGGTGACATCATGTGTACAAATCTGAAATTTGCTTGGACATGTGTTTGAATCCAGAGGCCTCATATGGGATGATTGCCAGAGAACTCCAAATAGGAGGAATAACTGGAGAGTCCAGATGTGTTTCCAGCTCAAGTACTGTTGTGCTCAGGGCACTGTGTCCCCTTTCCTAAGACTCTAGTACTATGAACTATATGAACTTGGGCACTTATAGTAAGACCTCTATTTTACAGTTTAAAAATTGTGACTTATGATTTAGGAATGACTACTCACATTCAAAATTGTTCCTCACATGATGCTAAAGAGAGACTTGAACTGTGTCTTTTAACCAACATCCTTATCCTTATTCCCAAATTGCAATCTCCAATCTCCTTAACCTTGTCTCCAGTGTCAGATACCACTTTCTGTGTTTTCAGTCTGTGTGTGACCCCCTTCCTAATTATTGGTACATCCTGTCTGTCACTACAGAGCACCTTTATTGATCCAGCATCTTCCCCACATGCTGAGAAGACAAGGAGTCTAATGTTCTCCTTAACTCTTATGTCCTTATCCTCTGCTCAAACAGTATAAAAATGTTAATTCCATCATGTCTAGTTCATGTGCTTCCATGAGCTATTTACAGAAGAGCTTCATGAGCATGTATTATGGTTATTTATAAGAACAAAAACTGGAAACTTACATAGCTTAACTTTCACTAGTTTAAAATGTCTGACTCTTGATGCAGAGATCCATAGCCAGGTATCAGGCTGAGCTCCGGGAATCCAATTGATGAGAGAAAGGAGGGATTCTGCAGGCAGGGGATATTGACATCATGATGGGAAGACATGCAGAAATGACCGGCCACACTAGTGGAAGCCCATGAACTATAGAGTAGTGGCTGTGGAGCCCCCACGGGACTGGACTAGGCCCTCTGGATACGGAAGACAGTTGTTTGGCTCGAACTGTTTGGGGGGCACCAAGGCTGGGGGATCAGGATCTATCCCTGGTGCATAGGCAGGCTTTTGGGAATCTGGTGCCTGTGGTGTGATGCCTTGCACAGCCTTGGTGCAGAGGGAAGGGGCTTGGACCTGCCTAGGCTCAGTGTGCCAGGCTCTGCTGACTCCCCATGGGAGACCTTGATTTGGGAGAGGTGGGGATGTGGAGTGCCTTGGAAGAGAGGCCTGGGGGTGGGAGGAGAGAGAAGGGGGGATCTGTGGGTGGTATGTAGAGTGAGTAGAAATTGTCTTAATAAAGAAAAATGAAAAAAAGAATTGTCAGTCTTATGAATAAATAATATATTTAAAAATAAAAAGTCTGCCTCTTATATGATATAATCATCTCCAAGACCCTCAATTTACATATTTGTGATACAGAAAATAAAATGACTAAAATAAACAGCAGTACTACGTGACATATGGCTATTATAATTTTTGAAGCACAGCCATGCTACATTGCCCAGGCTGGTCTTGAGCTCAAGGATGCATATTGACCAGGTCTTGAAATCTGGGGCTCAAAGTTTCATAGAGCCCATCCTCCAGAGAAGTGAGGCTATAGTTGCTTGCCACAATATTCAGCCATAATATTTGAAAGCAGAAATTGGTAAATTGACATATGTTTTCTTATGAAAATTAACTTTTTATTGGAATCTGATAACACATGGTGCAAACTCTTAAATTATGTGCTTTTTTAATATTCCACTTGAAGATTATTAAGAGAAGGTTGGGATGGCTGGTTACTCAAAACTCCATGAATACAGGTAGGAGGAAATAACATTAATTCTCCTCTCCATATTGTATCAATATGGCATATGAGTCAGTTGTAGTCTAACAACAGATTTTTGTACACTGGAATCCTGCTTCTGATACTTACTAACTGACCTTGACTAAATCATGTAATTACTATCTGTCTGTTTCTTTACTTGTAAAAAGTGACTGAATCCATACATGTAAAAGAACTTGTTATAATGCTTATAAAGTATTTTGCATTATACCTGGTACATAGAACATTGGTGTATTCTCACATCATTATTGTCAGTGGAGTAACTCTGGT
This sequence comes from Peromyscus leucopus, assembly GCF_004664715.2. NCBI lineage: Eukaryota > Metazoa > Chordata > Mammalia > Rodentia > Cricetidae > Peromyscus > Peromyscus leucopus. Next base: position 12,011,911 of record NC_051074.1, read on the forward strand.
ATGTACAGAGACAAATCATTTGCCTAAACATATGTTGAACTGATTTGTAAAAAGAAGACTATGTTTCCTCCCAATTTATGCCTCAATATTTTATTGGTTTTTTTTTCACTAATACAATAAGTAATAAAAATATTTCCATGTCCTAAGAGTAAAAATCAGCTGGAGTAGAGATAATAAGGCTGTCCAGGGGTAACATTTTAAAAGATCACTTTTCTTATGCAGTCATATTCCATTACTATTCTATAAGTACTTATTCTCATAATTTCAAACTTATATGAATAACCAATCAGAAAGAGAAAGTGTTGTTTAAAAGCAGCAACAACAAAAGCCAGGCTAGTACATTCCAAAAAAAAAAAAAAAACAAAAACAAACAAACAAACAACAACAACAAAAAAAACTCTGCCACGAAGATGTGGCTATGTTCTTGATTTTTCTAATACATATTTTTTTTTTTTTAGGAGGCAATCGCACTCCCAATTATTGATGACTGTGTAGAAGCTTTCCTGCTTGAGAATCGAGGAAGCAGAAAAGAAATAATTTTCTATGGAGGAGTTGCATTATCAGGACTCTGATCAATTAGAAGGTGGAGGAAGTGAGCAAGAGAGTGTTACCCTGACTTGACAAATAAGGCTAATGATCCATGATGATGCATAATACAAATCAGATCATTTCAGCAAAGTGGTGTTTGCAGCCTTGTTCTGTAAACAACGAGTATGCACTCCAGAAGTCAACCAGCTTTAGCATTTTTAATTAATCAGAAATAGTAAGTGGATTTTAGGTGCTTACTTTCCTGTTGAAGCCTAGAGGAGAGTTAGTCATCAACAGAATTTCAGAGGAAGAGGAGTTTTCTGTACATAGGAAATTTTTATGCTTGAAAAACCTTCATATATGACTTTAATGCTTTGAGCTAGGATCTAAAGTATTCATTTACATAATCTCATTTTTAAATCTATTTTTCAAGTGACCTACAGGATTCTACTACATGAATGAAGGATTTTAAACAAAATACTACACCATAATTATTCAAATAATTGAATGTTATCTAGAGAAGGAAAGCAAAGCTGTTCTAAGAAGGATTTCCTCCTTCCACTTGAATTATATTATATTGGGGAATAGAATTATTCTCCAATCACAGTTTTATTTTGTTTTTTCTCAGCAAAAATTTTTCTTGAAGAAAGTGCAAGTGGATTAGAGAATGGTCTTCTGGGCCTAGCATGAGCTTCTAAAACTATGGATAAGTCCAAGAACATATATCTCCACTACATTACAAAATAAATAAATAAACCATCCACAGTTATCAACAAGAAATTTCATGCTTTTTCTTAATTAAATTATTTTAAAAAAAACAAACCAGTAAACTAGAAATAACCAGAACTTATTTTATTAAACACTTTCTCTACTGTTTTGCTCTTATCCTTCTCTGTCATCACTCAGGAAGTACCCCTCCACAGCCACAGATGAGTGTCATGCTGTCCTCCAATGGGGACCACATGTGGTTTATACCACCAGGGATAATGTGAATATTGTCCTCACCCACGAAGCTAAGACTGTCCCATCTTTCTTTATTATCAAATCCTCTGCTTTGACTGGCATTGCCTTTCAGAGGAAAAAAAAAAATGTTAATAAAGATTGGAAACCCCTCCCCCCCACCCCCCAGCCGCCCCGTGACAGTTGTATAGCTTGGTCTGCTTGTGGAGCCCCTAGCAGTGGAATTGGTACTTGTCCCAGGCTCTTCTGCTTGATTTTAGGAACCCATTCTTCATACCGAGTTTGCCTTGCCCAACCTTGATGCAGGGGGAGGAGCTTGGTTCCTCCTCAACTTGATGTGCCATGCTTTGTGGACTCCTACAGGAGGCCTGCCCCTTTCTGGAGACAGAGGAAGAGTGGGTAGGGAGCAAGGATAGAAGGGACATGGGAGGAGGGAACAGAAGGAAAGGAGGGAGAGTGAACTGTAGTCATGATGTAAAAATAAAAGAAAAACATTTTTTAAAAAAGATTAGAATCTAATTAATTATAATGAATCTGTCCCAGGAGTAAACTGAAAAGTCTCCAGCCCTCTTTACTGGCCAATAGAGCAGATTTCTAATTTATGGGAAAAATTATTTCTAACACATCTCATCAGCTCTTGAAAATGAGGATAAAACCCAGCAATGCTAACTATACATTTATTTTATGGTATTAAAGTTGTTAATGACATGAGCTATGTTCAGTACAAAACAATCTAAGGACATTTAGAATAAATCATTGAGTAAAATTTCAATGTATACAATTTTTAAACGATATTTTTGAAAGAGAATTATATTTATGAAAAAGTCATATGTAATAAAATATATTTTAACTCTTTTTGTATATTATTATTTTGAGGTAGAGATTCATTAAGTTTCCCAGACTGGGCTGGGATTCAGGATCCTCATGCCTTACACTCTTCAGGATGGGGGTTACAGGTGTGCACCAATACACTTGGTTATTTTTTTGTCTTGAAAAACCTGAAAGCTTTCTTAACTGGAAGCACATTTATTAAATAATAATTAGCAGACAGTCCTAGAAATTTTTCTTTAAGTTCCAGCTATATATATGGCTTGAAGTATAATCTTCGTTTTGCCTTTCTCCCCTTTCTATGTCCATAAGACTATTGCTATAGATGTTGGGGCATGATAAATTATTATCATTTTGCAATGTCATTCTTTGTGAAATAAATCACAATTCAAAATGCCCATTGCTGTTTTGTACGTATGTCTAAAATTATGTGATGTCATTTACATAAGTGTGAGTTTTGTATGTTAAACAACATTCAATAATTGTAAGTGAAAAAATTAAGTGTATAACAAATTTATCTAATTTCATTGTCCTAATGTTTTAAAACATAGGCATCTTTAGGTAGTTATGATTATTCTCCAGTGAACTAATACATTAATAAGAATTTAAAACATTAACATTTGTGTAACTGAGGAATATAAGTTATGATTTTGAGATGATGGGCTTCATCCTCTTTTTAAATTAAAAACAAACGAACTATGATTAGAGTACCTTGCTCCCTTCCTAATTCACTGGAAACTTTCTCATATTTTCTAGCTAGAAGACAGATAGACTAGCTGGTAATTGTTTTCATTAGCTTTACTGCTATTGTGATGGAACACTGAGCCAAAATTTATAGTCCATCATTTCCATCAATAAGGGCATTCAGGTCAGGAACTGGAGCAAAAAAACATGGAGAAATGCTCTTTTCTGACTTGGTCTCTGTGACTTGCTCAGCTTGTTTTCTTACAAAACCCAGGACAACCTGCCCAGGAGCTGAATCATTCCATGTACTTGTCCCTCCGACCTCAACTACTATTCAAGAAAATATCCTACAGGCCAGTCTGACAGAAGAAGCAATTCCTGAATTGAGGTTTCATCTTTTCAGGTGGCTCTAGTTCCTGTTAAGTTGATAAAAACTAACCATAACAGTAGCTTGTCTATTTTCAGTCATTTACTTATATTTATGTAAATTATAAATACATATTGATATTTATATTATATTTACAAACATAATACTTTTTATTCCGTGTACTCTAGAGACAGGGTCTGTTTCTCTCTGACTTACAATGTTTTACCATAGAGACTCAACATCCTTCCTGGAACACAGCAGGTGTTTAAGCCTATTACATGAATATAGGGAGAATAAATGAATACCATCCTGGCAGTGGACCCAGAGAAGTTGGTATATTATTCAGTGGATAAAGAGTTGAGATGAAGGTTTTGCTAACCTAGCATCTGCCTCATCTGCCACAAATCATCTTGTCTGATTACTATCCAAAATGAAATCCTTTTCTCATCAATCTTGGCCCACATCCTCACTCTGGCTTTTATTTCTATTAGTATGACTTACCCCTTGTCAATTCTCTTGTCCACAGTTAATCTATGATGTCAGAAATCTACAGATGGGGACTAACAAAAAGCCACATAGTCATAATCATTGATTATCAAAGAAAGTTTTCTTCACAAATTTCCCAATGAGTCTTTGCTGTAGTCAGTATTTCTATTTTTAGACAGATATCATGAATTTTCCATACTTTTTGTGTATGTGTATATGTGTGTGTGTATGGAGGAGGATGTATGACCTTTTCTTTTATAGTCTTCATTCTCATGGAGAAAAATAAACAAGCAAACAAAATCTTGCTTATCTTAACTTAATCATAATGTATTTTTGGTTGTGTACCTAGCTTTTAACAACTGAGCCACTTATTTATCCAAGTCTAATGCAATCATAATGTAAAGATTATGTTTGCATATTTTTACATATCATCAAATGTATGACTATGCCTTTAGTGCATCTTCTTTTAATCTATAAGTCATATGTAGACACACATACATAAATGTATATGTCTGTGTATATGTAACCTAGAAACCTGATGCTCAACATTTTAATTGATAATTGTTTGTTCCTTAAACCAGTTTGTCTTCTAACTTCTCTTTGACAAATAAATCGATTAGTCCTTAAACCAACTACGAACATATTCTCTCAAGATTTTCAGGCTTCTTTCTTCACTTCTAACTCAGTCAATTTTAAATTCCCATTGAGTCCACCTATAATGTACTTATCAAACCTACAATGTTTTTCAGTTCCTGCTACCAATATTCTCTTGCAAACCATTGCCACTAAATGTGTCAATGAAACTTTCACAAACTGAATCTTCATTTAGCTGCCCTTCCCTTTGCTTTTCCTCATTTATTTTAAACTTCATCTTCAAGATTGAAACCTTTAAATGATTTTTCAAATTATCATGGAAAATAGGAGGTCCATAATCTTGGACATCAATCTTCTTTTTCCTATAATTGAATTTGGACTGTTCATTAAACACAAACAATTGGGGAGAGAGAAAATTTATAAGGAAGCTAGTCATTTGCATAATATATAGAAAGAAAAATACACACTTCCTTTCCTGAAAGTGCTTTAAAAATAAATATCACTGAGACAGTGCACAGCCTATGGCCAAAACTATAGGGAAAATAGTGATGAGTGAATATTCTTTTGAACAGTAAGTGGGAGGAGAATCACTTCAAATGTTAGGGAGGGAATTGTTCACTCCCTTCTCTGGCACAAGTGACAGGATAATACCTATTAATGGAATTTCTGAGAATCCCTGGTATTTAGTAAGGAAAAAGTACTTTCTGAAGTTTCTGTTTTCCAATTTGCTCACAGTGACTGCCACAGTCTCTTCAACCAAATGGAGAAAAATGTTTGAAATTTTCTACATGAAAATTTATTTGAAGTTGAGGAAGAGGCACTTTGAACTTCACTCATGATATTTAACAATAACTTCATTGGTCAATAAACTCAATTCAGTTTTTTTTGGGATCATAGATTGGCATTCTAGAAGTTTTGTTTTATTTTCTTATTTGGTATGAAAATGAATTAATTTCCTCTAAGTTGAGGGGGAGGCTCATGAGACTCCGAAGTAAACAAGCCTGGCAAGCAAGGGGAAGCTGGAGCTTCCAGGATTGATAAGGCCTTACCTCAAAGATATATAAGCAGTCAACAGTTCCTGGGAGGACATGCTCTCTGACTGATTGATGTGCTTACAGCTCCCGCAGAAAGATCCAAGGATGCAGCTTTTGTAAGGTAATTCTTCTGGATTTGACTTTTTGGTGATACAGCTGCTTTTCAGTCTTGATGAACCCCAGTCAACTTACTGATTCACCAATGGGAATTTTGGTAGAATTGTGACCTTGATCTATGTTGGTTTTCTATGTGGTGTAAATAGGTTTGTTCACCTCTCTCTAGGGTTAGTAACATGCCACACTAATCACTGCTTGGAGGTCACTGAACTCCCTTTATTGTTTCTTGATCTTCCTTGAGTAGAGGCATTCATCATATGAAGAATATGGCATATTAATCATGTTTCTATCTCTGGAATATAGCACAGAAACTGACAATAATAACCAGTAAACAAAATTTTAGTGTGAAAATATGAGTATACACTGAAATGTTTTCTTGGTTATTGACCATTTTAGTTTTTAGTATTGGAACTTCCTAGTGTTTACCAAATTAGTTGAATTTGTGATTTTTTTTCTGGAATTAAGGGCAATGAATAATTCATTAAAAACTCTATGTGACTTAAAGAGGGCCTCACCTGTGGCAGGTGATTGATATTCTAAGCCCCAGGGATAAAGCCCTACTTTGATGTAAATTGCCTTCTGGTAGTGAATAAATTATAAGAAATAAATTCCAAATGTACAGCATTTTAGCTCACATGTAGACTACTTTCCTAGCAGAGTGTAAGGTCTTAGGTTTTGATGTCAAGCAATGCAAAAACATTCCATACAATGCAATCTTAAAAACCATATGGGAGAAAAATAAGACAAGACAGTGAGATAGAGAAAGGTTGTTGTTTAACATTAGGGAGATCAGGAGCACTGCTCTTTGATGGGGTAGAGAGATTATTTAAAAGTTTCCTTGAAACAAACAAGTAAATGAAGACAAAAATGTAAGCAAAGTTTTGAGTAGAATTCATTAGATTCAGTCCTCAAGTTTGAAGGCCTTTAGGCCAGCACTAAACATGTATACAAAAGTAACCTGTCCTTCTCCCCAAACCAGACACACATGAGAGATGTTGTTTCATTCTATGAAAAGGAGTAAATATGACTAACAATTTACAGGCCATTTAAATACCCTTTGCTTTCCATGATATATCTATACCAATATAATATCTGCCAAGAGGTATTTAGATACCAAGATTCATCTCCCTTTTCCCACAAAGAACAACCTATTGTGATTTTCTGTGATCGCTATACTTCCTTTTAAAAACACAATTCCACATTCTAAAATAATAGCTGGTATATATTTGAATTTTTGATTTCTCAAATAAAGTAAGTTAATTATTATTTCTCAAGTCCTGATTTGGCATGCATTTTTAATTACTCTATTTGAACAGCATGGGTGTGTTTCGGTAAAGTTAACAGAAAAAGTAGCAAACCAGGATGGGGCAAACAAAACACTTTTTTTGTTTTTAAAGGGAAAAAATGCTAGGACCTATTTTAATTTTTTCTTCATATAGATTATAATTTAGCAATAGAAAAATTGATTATATAATATTTTATAGGTAAATTATAAAGGTGATTTTCTGTAAATCATTGGAAATAATAAAAATGAATGCTACAATTACAGATTTTATCCATAGTTTAATCACCCATATGCCCAAGAAAGCAAGAACTGATTAGGGTTCCTTTGCCAGGGTGAGGAGTTGAGCAGAAATGACCAGGGAAGTCATTTGCTATTTATTAAGGTAGGAAGCTTTCTTAATTCATGGTACAACTTTGGGAACAAAATAGTAGCAATTTTAACCTTCATATTATAGATAGGATGCAGGAAAGTAAGATTGCAAGATTTGTTTTAAAAATTTGTGAAGTCCGCTATTAATCAAAAAGTGTTTATATATTATATATATTATAATTATTAAATAAAAAGAGAACTCCATTAGCTCTAATAAAAATATGAGTTAAATACAAACAGACACTTCACAAGCACAACTTACCTTAAGTATCAAAAGAACGAAGGCAATTTTGTTAGATGAACTCTTCTTTCTCAGGGGTTTTCTTAATTGTTTCTGGTTTGATAGATAAACAGGTGAAAAAAGGAATCCTAACAGTAGTTTATAAGAACTTTTCATAACCAACAATAATAAATGCTTAAAAGTGAAACTGGATCACATCTATTGTATTAGCATTCAACATACTCTAGTATTAAAAACATACTTAATAGTTTGCTGAGATATATTTATTTTCTTTTGAAACTTTGATGTCCAAATACTTTCAGAAGAGTGCTTGCCAACTGAATTAAGCAATAAGTCTATATTAAGTATGTTATGTAAAACTGAGTACTAGATAAATGTCAACTAAGGAGACACAAAAACTTGACAGTTGGTCCATCATGGATCACAGTCTAGTGTGGGAGAAAGAAGTTAAGAGTAATTAACCATAAAGTAAGACACGCTGTACTAAGTGCTATAATGCAAATACAATGAGGCAGGAGAGTAGAATAAAGGAAGGAATTAATTCTAAAGAAGAAAGTACATTTACTGAGAGAAGTTTCCTTCTTTATTCTATTTTTTCTCTTTTCTTTTGCAAACTTATTTTTTTTAAGTCACATTTAGTAGGTATAGGAAGGAAGAAGTCTCAGATATAATCAGGAAGTCCCTGAGTTTATGTGCATGGTGAGGCCTGAGTAGCACATGCCCTGGAACTTAGAACAATGGCAGAGGGGTTGGTTGTGGCTGGATGGTGACATTGAGGTTAGCTCATGAACCTTGGATATTACTATAAGGAGTTTTTTTTATACACTCTACATAATGGGCATCAGCAAAGGTTTCTAAATGTGGAATGGCATAAGCTAGACTGTGCATGAGAAGGGAGCTTGCAGGGAGAGAGAGGAAAAAAAGATTTCACAGGATAAGAGTTCCAGCTAAAGAGATCAAGTAAAAAAACATTAACACTTCAGTAAATGGCGTGTGCAATGTTGAACCACATGACTTGTGTCAAAGAAATAAAAGAAGGGAACAAATTTAACAAATGAACAAGCGTGAGTGACTGGTAGGGAGTGAGCTAGATTCAAGGAAGAACAACAGGACCAGATTTTGACGAGAAAAATGGTCCACTACGAAGATCTAGGAAGTCAAAGTAATACACAAAGACTCAAAATGGAACCTGCTTGAAATGCTGTAAACAGAATGCCCATGGATTAAAGAGATCATGAAGGCTATCATTCATTTGTGGGTGGCTGAACATTAGCAGCAGTGTGGGAGCAACACATTAAACTACCAATGCCTGTAATACCTATTACCAGGCATTTAGACTTAAGTGGTTAGGCTCTATCACCTGTCTGTCTGTGTCTCATCTGTCTGTCTTCCTAGCTGCCTATCTGGTTGCTCAAGTGATCTGAATATGCAGACAGATTTCAAATCCCTGAAAGAAGTTCTGTCCTTTAGAGATTACCCTAATATTCAATGAGAACGTGTTTCCTTTGCAAGGATTCTGTACCTTGGCAGATTATCCTGCTGTCTCCTTCTGCTGTGTATCTGACCTCCACCTCCTTTTAAGCATTCTTCTTGCACATTTACCCAGTGAGCTCAGTCAGTGAGAAGGCAGACCATGGTTATAAATTTGGAAACGTGAACATGAGTGGAGAATCCCTGCTGTTTGTAGCAAATGTCTTTTCTTGCATTATTTTTCCTGGCTTTTACCATCACTTTGTATATTGCTTAAATAATATCTTTTGTTCAGCTATTTTCCCAATTTCCATTGCCAGTTTTCTATTTGCTTATCCTGGTCTGCCACTACAAGCTCAATATATCTAAATTAACTTATCTTGCCTCCATAGTTTTCACTGTTACTAATGAGTTGATAACATACATTTTACACATGCAAGAGTGTCCTTGTGTTCCTATACATTTACATAAATTGGAGCCATTGTTCATTGTCAATTCTGGTGTGAGGATATTTTCTAGGCAACCAATGTATCTCCTGTAACATAGGTCCTCACTAATCAGATGCCCCCAAACCCTGGAAATCAATATCCTCAGTTGACCATTTCTACCCTGCTCCCTATTACATCTTGATTTCTTACTCCATGCAGACAACCCAATTGGAAGGTTTTTTTTTTTTTTTTTTTTTTTTTTTTTTTTTTTTTTTCCTTCAGATGATGTTGTGGAACTGAGATGCGGGGAAACATTCTCCTGTTATTTTGATATGCTTCTTTTCTTCCACGTCACGATTTTTATTATCTCAAAAAGTGCATAATTATGCTTGCTTAGGCTGGAAGATATACAAATGCTAAGGACTTGTCTTTCTTTCTTTTTTTTTTTTTTTTTTTTTTTTTGGTTTTTCAAGACAGGGTTTCTCTGTGTAGTTTTGCGCCTTTCCTGGAACTCACTTTGTAGACCAGGCTGGCCCTGAAATCACAGAGATCCACCTGCCTCTGCCTCCCGAGTGCTAGGATTAAAGGCGTGCACCACCACTGCCTGGCTTAGGACTTGTCTTTCTTTTATTCCAATGATTCAATGCTGAAAATACTACCTGCTTCATGAGATTGAATTGGAAATCATAGATGTCCTGATCCTATGTATTGTAAATTTTTTTGCCATCTCTTTTGTGATGCTTCCTGATTTGGGGTATACAGATGGCATTGTATATGTACCAGTTAGGACTAGCCACCCCATGGCCACATGTCCTCTGCATTTTAGCCATTGATGGATCTCATATTAGTCTCTGTCTTCTGCAAAAACTAAGTTTCTTTGATTCAGGTTGAGCCTTAAGCTTATCTCTAGGGATTAGGATAAAGAGTTGAATACAGACAGTTACATGGCAGGGTCCTGTGAGGTTCCCTTTGAGGGAGGGGGGGGAGTGGGTCCAGAGTCCATGACTCTGGGAGGATGATTGAAAACAATAAGTTCTTTATTAAGGAAGAGCCAAGTCTTAAATACCCTCCACCTCATGGGGGTGGGGAGAAAGTCTGATGAATATGCATCTGCTGGTGTGGCATGGCTGCCTCTCATTTGTCCAGGTCGTCTCAGATCATAGCTCAGAGGCTGCTGCTAAGACCCTGAGGCAGACCCAGGTTGGCTTTTAGGAAGTATCTTATGTGCATGCTCTCATTACTGGTTGGGGCCTGCTGGCCCTTGGACCTGTTAGGGCTAAGTCATCTCACATAGTTAGAATTTACTGATTTAGGCCTATAAAAGTAATAGGTTTTCCTCTAGACAATATGACCTCCCATGGATAGTTGTCCAGGTTACCAAACCAGGCATGAATTTCATCTTTTTGGGTGGGCCCAAAAATTAGAAATCACAATTAGAAAGCTGTTGGTTATCCCTAAGACAAGAGTCACCATTTCATCACCAGATATTTTGCTGAGCCAATCATTGTGGTTATCAGGCTTTATACCTATATAAGAATATTTATTGCTTCCCCTCTTGGCAACTTGCATGGTATCTTGGGATCTAGTCCCTAGGAAGGAGGATTCCAGGTCTGTTCCAGCTTGAGTCCTCTCATGTTATGTGTCCAAAGTGTATAGCATCTTCACAATAGACTCTTACCTTCAAGTTCAGGGAGATAATTAAGGGCAATGACAACAGTCAATATTCCTTTGAGGGTCATTGGGATTCCCCTAAACCCTTGTAAGGAGGTGCCCCATGCCTGGCACCAGGATTTTTGTCCCATAATCTATGGCTATTGGTAGAGCATTATCACCTCATGCAACCCAACCCCATGTAAACTAAGTGTGTGTGTGTGTGTGTGTGTGTGTGTGTGTGTTATACAGAAAGATTGTAAATTCCAAAGGACCAGGATACTTGCTGCTAGATTGTATCTTCTACACATAACAGGGATTTTGGGCCCATGTAATCTGGAAACTGTAGTTGCCTAAACAAGTCCTTCTCAATAACACCGATTGAGATGCCAATGTGACAGAAAACTTCACAAGGCCTGAAGCACTTGATGAAGAGTTACAGGCAGTCATTGTCTGCTTAGAGAGATGGAACCAGTCTTCTCCAGGTAGAAGCTCCTAGTAGGTTGTTGTAGAACATTCTTTTAAGGTGTGTTACTTTTGTTTATGTTGAATTTGTTTAACTCTGTGAAACTGTGTTATTGTGCCTGTCTAAAAGCCCTGATAATCTAATGAAGAACTGAATTGCCAATAGCAAGGCAGGAGAAAGGATACGCAGAGCTGACAGGCAGAGAGAATATATAGAAGGAGAAATCTGAGAGGAGGAGAAGAAAGAAGTAGCCAGAGAAGGAGGAGGACTCCAGGGTACAGCCACTCAGCTACACAGCAAGCCACAGAGTAAGAGTAAGATTGACAGAATTAAGAGAATGGGAAAAGCCAAGAGGCAAAAGGTAGACGGGATAATTTAAGAAAAACTGACTAGAAACAAGCCAAGCTAAGGCTGGGCATTTATAATTAAGAATAAGCCCCCGTGTGTGATTTATTTGGAAGCTGGGTGGTGGCCCCCCACCAAAAGAGCCAAAACTACCACCTCCAACAGTAGGTATTAAATCCCAAGTGGTCAGCCCTAGACACATGTAAATAAAAGTACAATTAAATGGTGTGTGTGTGTGTGTGTGTGTGTGTGTGTGTGTGTGAATTCTAATTATAGAAGAAGAGATCATAATTGTTTTAGGGTAGGGGAAATGGGAAGAATAGAAGTTTATACTCATGTATGAACCTCTCAAAAATTTTATGAAATCAAAACAAATAGAAGTAACAGGAGAGGATAGTTTTGCTAATAGTATTGCATTCTTGGTAGTTAATGTTCTATTTCTTTGTATTTCACTTCCTCAATAAAATACAGTTTTAAATAGCCTCTATGTTTAAATAGGGATTAAATGAGAATGATTATGAAATAGCATATATTCAACTATTGTCACCATTGTTTGCTGGAGTGGACATTGCCTTGGATATCTAGCAAACAGATATCTAATTATCATGAAAAGAATCAAGCTTAGAATGCAAATGCTTAGTAAGGCATTTGTCAGCTGTGAGTAGACCTGTCATGTGATTTTTTTTCATCAAAATATATTTGGAATATTAGTGAATCACAGCTTGCTTAGGGATGGGTAGAGGAACTGGCAATAACATATTCTAAGGCAATCTTGAAGGACTTGTCAGATGCTGTAATTAGTCGCTATTTTTGAAGCAGACATAAGCTTCACAATAGCATTAACAAATATACCAGACACCCGAACACTCTCCCATCCTGCCCTGCTCCACACCAGCCAACTTACTCAGCTGCAAAGCGGAGGTATTTGCTTACTGTCTAAACTCATCAAAAAGCTTAGTGGACCGACAAATGACAACAATAAACACTTAACCATCCATGAAACAAGAAATCAGAGTTTTCTACTCGTATGCATGCTTAAGCTAGGAGAGATGCCAGCCAATGAGTTTAAAGAAAGAACTATATATAAGGAAATAGCAAGATAGCTATTGCAAATCTTTTTCCAGGCCTAGAGGAAGAGTCCAGGGGCTGGCATAGGGAGGGAAGTTGCGGCTGCTAGAGGCCCCAGAAGCTAATAATAGCTGGCAGCTTGTTGGACAATTAACCTAATGGGGCATCTGGCTACTTGTTGGAGAAGTTGCCTGTTTCCTCAGGAGACTTCCATGGCGGGCTCCTTTTCAGAATACTGCGGAGCCATGAGTCATCTGGGGTCCACTTCTCTCCTCTGAAAGGGTCCCCAGGATCTCTTTTCTCGCCCGCTGAGGTCAAAGCTATGCTGAGAGGACCCAGAGGACCTGAGAGTGAATGGTACTGGAGCGATGTCACACTCATCTGGGCGGGAAGGGCTGGCTGTCCCTGGCTTCTCCACATTCTTCGTTCTGCTCAGACTTCAATTATTTACAGGAGGAAGAAACAAAATCATGTGTTTTGGCCCTTGATTAAAGAGAGGATAATGTTTTGTTTGAAGAGTCGGCTGCAGAGATTCCGTGTGAATGTGGCAGGCAGCGGCTGCGCTCTAAGGTTTTGATTTGGCTAATCACTGAGGTCTTGCTCGAATGCTAACTAAGGAATCCAAGCAGAACAAATTCATTCCTGATGAAGTCTTGCAGCCGACAACGTGGAATAATTTGAATCGCAGACCTGTGAAATTTGATCAGGACGGAATTAAATGACTCCCGAAGTGATCTGGCAAGTCAGTTTTAACCAAGGAAAGGCAGTGTAGCCAGGGAAGGGTCGTTTTCTTCTGAGTTCTCATCAAGTCTCTGACATCTGGAGCAATTCTGAGGCCCACACCATCAATGCAAGCTTCCCTAAGTTAGACTAGAAGACATGTCTTAATCCTCGCATTCAATTTATGACCACATACGACTGTATCATTTACAGATATGTCCACAACTTTCTAAGATTCTCTTATGTTAGCTCTGCTTCTGGACATTGATTAGGGCTAATTTGTGTGAAATACAATTTCTTCTCATTTCTCTTACACTTTACATCCCTTACGTTTTAAAGGATATGAAGTACACACAGCTGAAAAGCTGGAAACTCACACAGAACTATCATCAGCCCAACTCTGAACCACACTAACCCCCAACACGGAAGTTCTAAGTGCTCTCCTGATGAACCAGATTGAAACTTTCATGTCTGTTCTTATATCTTATAGGTAAGATACTACCAACTTGTCATTCTAAGGATAGGGAAGAATGGAGAAAATGAAATCAACACAAAGTAGAGACTTCTAAAGTGTCACATTCTAGTTGTGAATTCTGCTATTGAATAGCAATTTATACCACAATGGTGAGATATGTTTTCCATGCAAGAAAATGTTAGAAATTGTTATTTGAATATTTTATTAGTACAAGTGGGATATCTGAAAAGAAATGCTAATGTCACCTTCTACATTGTTTCTTAGAAAGTAGTCATGATAGGTGGGCAAGTTTTGGGAGGATAATATATAAGGAACAGATAGATGAACTTTAGAAGATGTATGTGGCATGTGGCAGTGCATAAGAGGTAATCATAGCAGCTGTTTCTAAGGAAAATATGTAGTAAGAAGAGCATTAAGAGGGGAAATAAAACATATTGCATTTTAGTGAAATGAAGTAAATAAGAGTTGGACATGGAGGTGCATGATTTTAATCCCAGAACTCAAGAGGGAAGCAAATTTCTGTGAATTCTAGGTAAATATGGTCTACACGGAGAGTTCCAATCAGCCAAGGTTGTAAAGAAAGCACATGTCTCAAAAATTAAACTGAATATTTTTTTTAAGAGAAAGAAAAAGTCCTGTGATGTATGTGGTGGTTTGAAAGAAAATGGCCTCCAAAGGAAGCAGCACTATTAGGAGGTGTGGCCTTGCTAGAGTACCTGTGATTTTGTTGGAGGACCTGTGTCACTGTGGAGGAAGGCTTTGAGGTCGCACACATGCTCAAGCCACGCCCAGTGAGGCAGACCACTTCCAGTTGCCTGTGAGTCAAGATGTAAGAAGTCTCAGCTCTTTCTCTAGTACATCTGCCTGCATGCTACCTTGTTTCCCAACGTGACGATAATGGACTAAATTTTAAGCCCTGAAACTGGAAGCCCCACAACAAAATGTTTTCCTTTATAAGATTGCCATGGATATGGTATCTCTTCATAGCAATGGAACCTTGACTAAGACATTGTATATAAGGTAAAGATCTTCTAAAACTGCATTAATAAAATGTTTGGTTTTTCAACAATCACATTACACATTATTTATTGATCTAAATGCTACCAGTGTTTGGAAACAAAGGAATCATGGACTCAAGCCATGGATATGTTCTCTTAGCATGAATTTACTTTCACATCTAGTCATTTATACAATAAAACAGTAAAATCACTCATCTGTGTTCACTGGGATCTGCGGAGGAACATTGTGAGGAGAATCCAAAGGATGACAAAGCACTGACATGGAATTTGACTACGAACACGTAGGAAGCAGTAATCCTAACATTGAAAACATTCTTCAAGTTCAAATCGATGTCCTTTTAAATTGGGCTTATTCTAAACTATCTCAAAATCTCCTAGACTGGAATGAGTTCTGCAAGTTTCATCAGTTAATAATAATTCTAATAATAAGCTCAAGATGAGGAAAATATGCCAATTAATATGAAATAATTACTTCTGTAAAATGTAAAAAGAAAATGTGTTAAAAAATTAGCTCATTCTACAGCTTAGTTTGATTCACACCATATCCTTTTTAGTTTTGTTTTCCCTTGAAGAGAAAATGGTAAAAGTGAAGAAATGCAAGGCTTTTTCATCACAATTCTATGATATGACTTTTACCCATTAGCTTTAAAAAAATTTAATATGCCTGATTAGACAACTATATATAATATATTACTATAATATAATATTATATATCATATATATAGTTATTTAAGCTTCTGGTATTGTAAATTCAAATAACCTCCTAATAACAGCTTGCAACATTTTCCTATAAGGGCATAGCTTATGTACGTACATCATAAAACAAGCTTTATGACACATGTGACTTGAGAAGTGATCTCAGTCCTCGGGGGAGGCTTTGCCCTGGAGGAGGTGGGAATTAGGGGGTGGGTTGGGGGGAAGGGGAGGGGGACAGGAGGGGGGAGAACAAGGGAATCCATGGCTGATATGTAGAACTGAATGGTATTATAAAATAAAATAAAAGGAAAATAAATAAATAAATAAAAAAGAAGTGCTCAATAAGGTAAGTCATTTGATATTTTATTGACTTTATAACATATTTACATAATTTGGAGGTGAAAATTTAGAAAAGCATAACTACAACTAATATTATAAATAGTATTAACATTTTTTTTATGTATCATAGTGGTCAGCATCAAAAAAGAACATTTTCGGTATTAGATATAACCTGTATAAGAAACATCATTAGAAAACTCATGGATTCCTGTGATAACAAACATTATATCTATGATAAATATATAGGCACTTTATAAATTCTTGGCAAACTGACTCAAGACACCATTGTCGCCGGAATGGAAATAAATGTCTATTTCTTCAAGCGAATGTACATGTTCCTCTTTGTTTCCTCCAAAGTCCTTTGCCCTGCCTCTGTCTTCTGAACTGTGACTTCAGTATCAATGAAGTTACATTTCTTAGTTTTTCCACTGACTTCTACCTCTTTTGCTCTCTTTCTCTGCTCTGCTTTACAAGTTTGTTGCATATACACAGGCAACTGCCAGATTCCATTCTCCCTGATGCAGTCATCTTCCTACTTTCCACATGCTCACACAATTTGAATTCTTTCTATTAAATTGAAGACATCACTTACTCATTTATTCTTTCCTTCTAAGTACTGGCAGGTAGTTAATCTACCAGTGTCTACTTCATTCTCCAAAGAAAACTAATTCTATCCTCCCCATTATATTTTTTAACATCAAATGTCCCTATGTCCTCAAATAAAAATTTTAGTTTTCTACCATATACTTATATGATGTGTGATTTTAGCCTCTAATTTCTTCACATCAGTTGTGGCTGAATAATGTATCTCCTTAGATGAATTTTCTTTAAAAATTTCCATCCTGGAATAGCCTAAGTCACTTGACTGGAAATGAATGAATATATTGATGTATTACACTGACTATAGTCCTACTTAATGTCACATAGTTACAGCCATTCAAGCTATCATACCAGTAAATTATCGATTTCTTTTGCTTGTACTGACTCATTTAACACAGTCTGCACACAGTTTCCAAAACAAAACCACAGGCTTTATTTTTCTTCACCCACAAAGTCATGGCAACCCACTTGCCACTAGTGATTAAACAAAGCTGTCATGCCTTTCCTTGCATTAACAAATAGTTTTCTATTTTTTCATGTATTTTTTCCACTTAACTGTCATGACTGTAAGTAGATTGTATCTTCATTTTTGTTCTATTTATTTATATGAAATTCTGTTCTTTTTAAAATTCTAAGATACAATTGAATTTTGGCTTATACTTTTCTGTGACCACCACTTTCCCTCAACTTTTAGTTTCTAAAGTAACAGCATAATGGTGAGCATATATGCTTGGTTATACCCATTTGACAGGCAATGAGTATGGCAAGGAAAGGAGGGAAGGAGGGAGGAAGGAAAGAAAGGAGAGGGAAAGGTAAAGATGGATATATCTTAAATTTCTTTCTTAACTGGTAATATCTCAGCATCAGATCAATGTAGCTTAAAAATGTACCTTTATCTATAGTACTACCCCCACCGTGTTCAGTCTTGCCTCTTAATACACTATTACTCTCATGGCAATAATCTTGTGCTTCATTCTTTCCCATTGGAATTACAAATACCTTTCATCAGATACCACTGCTTTATTCACTCAATTCTGTACTGTAGTCTAGGATCAAGGAATACAGAGCTGATATATCAGGCTTAACATTAGTTACTTCCCATATAAAACACACAAGATACTAGATGTTACTATTTATTAATAACAATCTGATGGTACATTCCACTTTTTATTCTAACACTATTAATAATGTTGCTCAGACACAGAAATCCATAAATTCAGTTATGGGGACTTTGTAAAAATAAACGTTTAGTTGTTTATAATATAATGCAGGTTAAGGAGATACAAACAAATCCTTCCAAAGAAAAATCTACATAAAATATTTAGAGGTGCAGTCAGTTTGTAGCTGAAGTTTTCTCCAGTCCTGCCTGGTCCACAATCAGGACAAATCTCTTTCGTGCACCAGTCCCACAGCCGCTCAGACCCACCTGAGTAAACACACAGAGACTTATATTACTTATAAACTATATGGCCGTGGTAGGCTTCTTGCTATCTGTTCTTATATCTTAAATTAACCCATTTCTATTAATCTATACCTTGCCACATGGCTCATGACTTACGAATATCTTACATTATGCTTCTCTTCATGGTGGCTGGCAGTGTCTCTCTGCCTCAGCCTTCCACTTCCCAGAATTTTCTCTT
The DNA here is from genome assembly GCF_004664715.2 of Peromyscus leucopus. Taxonomy (NCBI): domain Eukaryota; kingdom Metazoa; phylum Chordata; class Mammalia; order Rodentia; family Cricetidae; genus Peromyscus; species Peromyscus leucopus. Next base: position 12,030,320 of record NC_051074.1, read on the forward strand.
TTGCTTGTCCTGCCTATACTTCCTGCCTGGCTACTGGGCAATCAGCATTTTATTTATACAGAGCGATATCCACAGCATCCGTTTTCAGTACTCTTTAACATATTATACAAAGTTTAAAATGGATGGCATGTTTAACAGTACACATCATAGAAATTCACACACTAGATTCAGAAACAAATAGACACATGTCAGTCAGTAACTGTGGAATATGAGCTCTTCTTGTGAATAAAAAAGAGGGAGTTCAATGGCTCAAATGTTTCTGAAAAGCTACCTTTCTTAAGCTTGAAAAAGAATTGTGAAAATGTAAGATTACCTACTGGTACTCTTTTTCCCCATCCCCTTGTGTATGTATAGTTTGGAGAGAACAGATCAATCAATATGTATAACAGAAGCGGAAACCACTAAGTCTAGCTAGAGTACTTGGTATAGCTCAGATTGTGGGCCTGCAAACCTGCCTGGAAGTTCAACACTTACAACAGCTGAGTCATCCATGCTTCACCAGTTTTCATTACACAACAAAAACAACCAGAGCAACAAAGCAGTCAGCGTAGCGGACAGTGTTAGAGGAGTCAGTAGAGGAGTGTTAGAGCCGACCATGGCTGTGCTGATTATGACATTTATATTGTCTTAATGTCTCTAACTTTCTTTCCTACTTTATTCTGTTGCTGCTGCTGGGAGGGACATAGCTCAGAAGATATTGCTGATGCCCGTGAGTGTCAGGATAGGTGCAGGAAATGACTGGATTCTTGTCCACTGGTTCCCATCACATCAGTGATTTCCTTCGCATTACCATGCCAGTCATATAGGAAAGAAAGACTCAATCGTGGCCAAAATAAATAAATAAATAAAAAATAAATAAAAAAGTCTCTACCCCAAAACACATAAAGGCAGGAAATGAGAGTATTTTAGAGACCTGGTATCAAAAAAGCCTTCCCAGGACTGGTCCTGTCTAGACTCCCAGTGACTAACTGAGATAGAATTTCTCTTTACTGTCTGCCATCTAGCAGTTTCCACAACCCTGAAGTTCCTATATCACATCTCCTCTCTTAGTGGTTCCTGATTCTAGCTAAGACCACTACTATCAATTTTGTGGTCCTTTGGATAGCTTGTAGTGAGGACTTAGTGTGAACACAGTTGTATGAGCTAGTGCCACAGGCAAAGGTCCTTCTTTGAGTAACTGCTTCACTTTTCCTTAAAACCCTGCAGACTCCTCAGTAGTGAACGTTTGTGCTCCTGGTAGACACCGTAGGTATGTTACAGAGAATCATATGCAGGCAGAGCTACACTCAAGACATTGTCACCTTGCAGCTGTTGAAAATAATTGTGTTTTTTATCCTCTTAAAAATTAGTAGTTTAAAAACGTGATTTGTGTATGATTTTTCACACAAAAATAAATGTTTTGTGTTTGTCAACTGTCTATTATCTGGCCAAAAATACTATTTGTAGAATATTCTAGGAAGTAATGAAAATATTACAAGGACAGTGCTATTTCTGGTGAATTTTGAGTCATGACTAAGAGTATGCTGACACACAGAGATTTGAGTAGGGCCATTGAAAGAGGATAAATATATGGACTGGGACTTGGCTGTGACTAACAATTAAATATTAAGAATTTAGGAGTAAATCTGCAAGCCAGAGAAAACATTGAGATGAGACTGACCCTCTAGATCACACACACACACACACACACACACACACACACACACACACACGCATGCACCCACGCACGCACACACACGCACATACACACAAAGTTCGGCAAGGCAGGTTAGGGGGTCCTGAGTTCATTGGAAGGTTGATTGTATTAAACACAAAGGCTAGATGTAATTAGCCAAGTCTTTGAATCTGCCTCTGTTACAATAGATTATCAGGTTTAAGGGAAATGTTCATGAAAGTTCTTAGGGTATATGGGTGAACATTTAGATTTATCACCAGCATGCTGAAATAACTTCCATAAAAAGTGGTTTAGAACTCTAATGGATGATATTTGCTAGTTTACAGGTGACAGAACTCAACCTTAGTCTGAGTAACTAAGTAGATGAAGACAGCATTTCTTAAGATAGAGAGTATTAAATGAGAGACAAAAGAAGAGACATGGAAAGTGTTTAGAATTAGATTGGTGACATTCGTCACATACAGGATTTTGAAGTGAAGAGACTAGTTTTGGCTAAAAAAAAAAATCATCATTTAATAAAAGGCAAGAGTTTGCTCATGGAGAATGTGCAGTATGTGGGGATGGGGGAGAGAACGTTTACCCACATTGAATGCCTGTACAGTGGACTCTGCAGCTACATGCCTCTCCCTAGGTGCAAAATAAAGTTCAGTGAAAGCTGAATAAATGACTATAACCTAAAACGTTTTCTGATCCCAAAGATGGACTTCTGCATCTTAAAAAAGAAATGTAAGTTTGATTTTATTTTCCAATTCAGTGTAGTCTGTCCTAGCCTACCAGTGTTATCTGGCAGTAGCTTGGCTCTCTGCTGTGGTCAATGAATAACATCTTCACTCTTTCAATGTGAACTGGGCTATAGGTATAGGGTTAAGTTTCTGGCAATAGATTTCTCTGGGAATGCCCAATCATTGATAATACATAGTATTAAAAGTATTAAAACTAATAAGCTTATGATTAATTTATTATTTGAAACTTAGAAATAATTGAATAAATAGATCTATAAAAATCTTTTTAAATTTAGACAATTTAGTGAAGACAGAGTAAGAAATATAAGAAGAAATAATTAAGAACCATGTAAACTAGTGGAATATTAAGTTGAATGAGTTGGAAATAACAAAGTAGATTAGTCCATTTCACTTGAAAAAATATTAATCCCTCTCTTTGAAGGTATTCATATTTTAGTGTTTTGATATCATTATTAAAATAAATGTTTCTTTTGAAGAATTCAGTGTCTCATCACACATTGATTTTAATGACAATTCACATTGCCTATATGTTAAATCTTTTTAAGTGTTGGAAAAATATTGGCTTCTGGAGTCTCAGGAAATATATCAGCTATTGGTTGGCCTTTCTAGGGTAGTTATTTCCTGAACATGGGACTGAATCTTTTTACCTAATTATGTGATAATGATAAAAGCTTTCTGGGGACTGAATCACTCCATCCCTAAGGCATGACTCAGCAGTGTGCTCTCTCATCACCCGTTGAAGCCAGTTTCCTCTCTGAACACACCAGTTGAAGATACAAGTCTCTGATGCTCTGAGGTTTATGGTTGATGACATTCTGATGCTCACTGCATTTTCATACATGGCAACCTTTCATCATGTTGAAGCTTCACATGAAGGGACTAGATGGAGAGTATGTTGACCTCAACTGCGTTCTCAACAGTGATCAAAGGAGCTCTCACTGTTAGAATCAGGTCTTGAATTTTCTAATCCGATTGAACAGTATTTCAGCTAGCTGCTAGCTACTCTATGCGACACACTTCCCAATTACCTTTAGATTTGCTAAATGCATCTACAGTCGAGAACTAGCAGTAAGAAAAAATGTGGTATATGAAAAGAAGTGTTTTTCACACTGTCTCTTATTATTATGTTATAGAAACCCAGGCTTAAAATAGATTGAAGTAGATTTATCTTTTAATGAAAATCGCCGGGAGTTTGAAGTCAAACGTTCTTATCTTTTCCTCACGTCTCCGGTGCAGAGTTGACCTTGCAGTACCATCCTAGTGAGAACTACCGTGGTTTTTGTGGACTGACTTGGTTCACAAGCTACACTTGAAAGAGAAACTGAAGCCAGCATGACTCCTTTAAGGCTGCATTGTCTGGAGTTGTGTTTGTCGGCTTTTCCAGAAGGCAGAGAGCAGAAAAGTTCAGGGGCATTGAGAAGAAGAAAAAAAAAGAAAGTTCTCAGGACGCTGTTAGGTGACTGGCCTGACATGCTCACAGGTCCATCTGAAGCACTTTCGTGGGTCCTTAGCAGGTATTCTCACCTCCAGGTACTCGCTGAAATCTACAGATTAGGTTGGTGTATGCCCCTGACTTCATTATTCTCACTGCCTAAATATAGCCAAGTAGTGATGCAGAGGAATCCACAGAATGATTCCTCAGCGTGCAAGCCTTGCAGAGACCTTTTGTTGTTGTTGTTGTTGTCATAGCAGGCTTCAGACACCTGAGCTGAACTCCTTGAACCTGGAAATGACACAAGTGAATTCAAAACCAAAACCAGTTCTCAGTTTAGTTTCTTTGTTTTTTAACACTTGAAAAGCCAGTGGGGAAATGATGTTTGCATGTTTCTTTTCCTTTGTTTTTGGTTCAGACTTGTATGTATTTCAGAACCCGTGAAAGAGAACAGAGCTGAGGCTGGAATGGAGGAATGTGGTAGCAATAAGCAAAAGCAGAGAAAAGAGAAAACAATTAAGGAAATATTATATGCAGCTAGCATTTTATAAATATACGTTAAAAAAAAAACCACACAGGGAAAATACAGTAATGAGAATTTAATGTCAAAATGATTATAATTTTATGCCTAAATAGACTCAACATGACCAAGAAATATGTTCTCTTAATTAAAAACAGAGAGGCATTTTAGTAGCTTTCTCCAAAATTTCATAGACCCTGGAACTAATTCCTTCCTAAGAACAGTATTTGATGAATAAGCATGACCACCAAAGCAGCACTGATGCTCTTTGAAGCATGGGACTAAGGTTCCCTTGAATCCTTACCTCTCCACACTGGTAGCAAATATAAAATCCAGTAGTCATTGTATATTGCAAGGATATTATGCAGTTCTTGCTATAACTAAGTAATATAACTGGCTAAGTAAGTCAATTGCCATTACTTTAGGTAAGTACTTTTTATGTTTACTCAAGTGAAAGTCTTACTGAAATGTGAGCTGCCTAGTCTTTTAAAGATTTTGTGAAACAGTGAAGGAAACTGTGGTGGTTTGAATGGGAAATGTCCCCCATAGTCTCAGGCATGTGAACACTCAGTCCCTAGGTAGTGGTGCTGTTCGAGGAGTTGGGGCCTTGTTGAAGAAAGTATGCCACTAGAAGCAGACTTGGAGAGTTTAAAAACTCTGGCCATTTTCAATTCTCTCTCTCTCTCTGCTCTGTGCTTGCAGTTGAAGATGTGAGCTCTCATCTTCTTGTTGCAGCTACCGTACTGGCCACTTGCTGTTTTAATATTGTGGACTCTGACCCTCTGGGACCATAAATCCAAATAAACTCTTTCTTCTGTACATTGCCTTGTTCGGAGTGTTTTATCACAGCAACAGAAAAGTGACTAATACAGAAACAGCCTTGTCATATAGATATGCTTACACAGGACTTGCTTATGGTCATAAGGGCTTCTCACTATCACTATTTCCTGCATTATTTTTTTCAGTGATTTACAAAAAAGTTAGCAGCCATGGGATTCTGCTGAAGCTACATAGTGCTATAAGTAGATGGATCTCAAAAATATTGTAATAGTCATAGGTACATATAATGCGTTTTGATCAACCCCACTCTGTTCCTTCCCTTCCAGTTGCTCTCCCATCCCCTACCACATTTCCCTTCCAACCACATGCACTGTCTTTTCTACTGTAATAGTCACTGAGCTTCTTTTTAATTTTTCTTTTTTAAAAATATGTTTTAATAGAAATAGAATTATATCAGTTTCCACCCTCTCTTTCTTCCCTCCAGCCCTTCCCAGCATCTACGGCTCAGAGAATACTGCACAGGCAGGAAAAAAAAAATCATAGGAAGCAGAATCTCAGGAAGTATTCTGTGAAATAGTTTCTCCTAGAATTGGCTGCATATGTGAGTGGAACAATGGCAATATCACTGGACATGCTAACTAATGTGGAAGGTGAAGAGCTTCAGGAGGACCTACCCACGGATAGAGAACTAAAGGCAGCTGCTAATCTCTGCACGGAGAGTTTTGTTTGTTTGTTTGTATCTATTGAGTTCATTTAGTGCTTCAAATTTGTGCATGGCTGTGGGGTCATCAGCTGGAACATGGGTATCCTCGGGCTTGCATCCCTGAAGAAACCTGAATCCTTCTCCCAGCCAATAGCTCCTTAGGGAGGGGTGATACTTGTTTTGTCCTTCCCTCATCCATGCTAGAATCTTGGGTAGTTTTAATTGTAAGAATTCCTCCAATCTACGTGCTTGTTGAGTAGACTTTTCTTTTCAGCCCCATATGATAATTGCCGTCTTCAATACAAGCAGCTATAATCATCCACCAGAGATGTCACCATTAATATTCCTCTACACAGGGAGAAGTGTCTTATGAGGCTTATGTGACTCATGGGTCTTTTCAGGCTCACTAAATTCAAGTTTGTCATAAGGCTTTATAAAACCTTTATGAGGCGACTCTGCTCCCCTTTTGCCTACCCATAAAAAATAAATAGAAGATAGACTGGGGATTAGGGCTCTTACGCTGGTATTGTCGAGGGCATCTTAGGAAATGGCGTGGCTTCTTAGTCATACACATGATACTATAAGCAACCTCAATAAGTCCATTATTCGCCATGCAATACTTGAATAGGATCTTTTTTTTGGTCTTTGGGGTGATCTCCCTTTTCAGGGTGAATAGAACTTTGTTTCCTCAGGAAAACTCAGGAAAAGCCACTTTTGTTTATTTGTGCTCTCTTCTGTTTTTGTTGTTATTTTGTTTCTTCTTCTTCTTTTTTTTTTTTTTTTTAAGTTTTTGAGACAAAGTCTCACAATAGTCCAAGCTGGTTTCAAATTTGCTTGGTATTAGAGATGGGACTTGAACTCCTGATGCCCCATTTCCTTAAGATTATCAAATTTGGTAGCACATAATATTTTATAGTCACTTATTTTTAGAGTCATTTCTTAAGAATTCTTATCTCTAAAAATATCTGCTGTAGTGTCTACACTGTCATTTACAATTAGAAATATTTATACTATTTCAGTCATTTTTAGTGTGACTAAAATTGTTGATTTTCTTAACTTTCTAAAGGAACTCTATTGATTTTTCAATTTTTTATTGATTTATGTATATTCTGATTCACGTTATTTCCTTCCTTCTCTTAACTCTCGGTTTAATTTCTTTTTCTTCCTAGGATTGTGAGACACACAGTTAAGGTATCATTGATAAGATCTATTTTATTATACACAGTCATTGCTATGACTTTTCCTTTAGGGAACTGAATTTTTCCACATCTTACAGGTTTTGTTTTTAATGATTTTTAAAATTCATTCTTTGAGAATTTCATACAGTGGAATTTGCTCCTATTTATTCCTCCCTTCCAACTCTTCTTAAACCTGCCTCCACTTCCAACTTTATCTTTGGCCATTCTCCTACAGAAGGATGTGTATTCAGATGTTATTCTAAAGAACATTTTGTATATATGACATCTATTTAGTCTAAAGTCAAATTTATTTCTAGAAATTATTCCCTAGTACTCTGCTAGTTTGATGTGCATATTGTTTAAAGGGAACACTGAAGAGTTCTTCTGTTACTGCATTGTTACATATTTATATTAATTAATATTTACTTTATATGTTTAGATGCTTTGATGTTGGATACATATATATTCCTAAATGATGGATTAAACTTTTATAGAGCAGAGATATTTATCCAAAGCAAAATGTTTTGGTACTGATGTGGATGTTATTTTTAATTCAACATTACATTTATAACATATTACCTTGCTGTCTATGATTCATAGACTCATGCATGCCTTTTTGTATATAATACATGAACTTTTGTTGATGAAAGTGCTAAGAGGCATTTCCTAAGTTTTCTCTTATTAGTTTCTACAGTGATTGAAAATCCACTTAAAACACACCAGTGAAGAATGCACAGATGAGCAGAAGAGTAGTCTCTTACATTAGATTTCTTTTGATGCTTGCCGAAATTTGTGTTTGCTTTAAAATTTTTTAAATGTATAGTTTTGTTATTTTTAACTATGTGTTTGCATGTGTTGTTTTGTGAGGATCTGTGCAGGTGAGTGCGGGTACCCAAGGAAGCCAGAGGCATTAGATCTCTGAAACTGGCAACCAAACTCAGGTCCTCTGAAAGAGTACTGTGAACTCTTAATCACTGAGTCATATCTTCAGGTTGAGAGTATTTTATCATAAAATAATGATCACATTTGTCTCTCGTGGAAAATTTCCATCTGATACTTATTGTACTTGATGTAAGAATAACATCCTTGCTCTCATCTGCAATTTTCACAGAAAAAATGTCATCCACCCCTTTACTTTCAGCCTACAGGTGTCCTTGAGATTGTGTCCGACACATTGTGGATATTCTAAAGTTGGATTTTGTATTTTTTTTTTCGTATTTCTACCTAACCACTGTGTATCTTTTCATATGAAAATATAATCAGTTTTTATTAATAGAATTATTGAACAAGATTTACTAGTTTTTTGCTTTCTGACTGTTGTTACTTACTACTTATACGTCTTCCTCTTTTTATATCTGTGCAATTACTTTATTTCCTGTAGTGATATTTTGATTCATTGCTCTTTATAATCCGAGTATCATTTACTTTATAGCAAACATGAACTTCACTTGAAAATATATTCCAAAATAAAGGACTTTTAAATGATAACAACCCAACTTGGTTTTAAAAAATCTCTAATCTTTCAGACTCCCCATCATAAATTATATTCTACGTATTATTGCATTTTATAGTAAAAATTTCTCTAATACCTTATAACTTTGATGGTTTTTACTTTTTGATATTTTGCTATCATGTTGGGAACATATATGATGTCATAAAAATGTATTTCACACGGTGTTTTAAATACAAAGTATGGTAAATGAATAATTATGGAGTCTTCTGGATTTGACTGTGTGCTTGGTAGTAAATACCATGTTTCTGAATGCTTTCATGTAAGTAATTATTGTCCTTTTGTTTCTTTTTCAGAATCCCCTTAAGCATTGCTTGTAAGGTGAATTTAGTAGTAATAAATATTGATTATCCAAGACATCATTGTCACTTAAATTCTGGTATATCATGAGATTGTATTTACAACTAGTTCTGTTTGAGATGTTTCATTTTACTCATATTGGTCAAATGGAGTCCTTTCATGATACGTGTTTGAAACCTAAAATGATCAAATTAAAGCTCAAAAATATTTCAACCTGCACACACACACACACACACACACACACACACACACACACACGCGTACATATGCCTGCACTGGTAATTTTGTACCCATACACCTGCAGAATCATATATTATCCTGATCAAATTGAATTTACCTCTGGTCTTCTCCTCAGAAGAAGACCTAGCAAAGGATTCCGTCTATGCTGGGGATGCTGTGAATGTGTTGCTCTGATTGATTGATAAGTAATATGCTGATTGGCCAGTAGCCAGTCAGGAAGTCTAGCATAGGCAGGATAAGGAGAGAGAAGAATTCTGGGAGGTAGTAGGCTGAAGGAGGGAGACCCTGCCAGCCACCATGAGGAGAAGCATGATGTAAGATACCAGTAAGCCACAAGCCATGTGGCAAGGTATAGATTTATAGAAATGGATTAATTTAAGATATAAGAACAGATAGCAAGAAGTCTGCCATAGCTATACAGTTTATAAGTAATATAAGTCTCTATGTGTTTACTTGGGGGATGCAAGTGGGAGAGATTTGTCCCGACTGCCAGCAGGCTGGGACACAGGAAAACTTCAGCTACACTTCTATATGTTATATGTGTAATATTAGGAAAGAAGAGAGAATAGAGACAAATAAATGGCAGAATTGTGACTGATGAGAAGAATGTCTTGGAAGCTAGGGTGTTGCAGTGGAATAAAGGACAATATGTGAGTGGCTCAGAGTGGCCTAGGTCTGGCATAGCTTTGGTTAGGACTGACACCGTGTTTAAGTGACTTGAGAAATAACCCAATCCATGAATCTGTAGATTTCATTTTATGTCACAATAGCTCATTGGAGAGATTTACTTTTCAACATGAACTCAAGCAAGGGCAAATCCTGGAACTTTGGTTTACTTATTGAACAGTGAAGAAGAGTATAAAGTTGTATTTTGTCATCAAACTATCTATATTGCTAAAACATGTGCAGCAGATTTATAAAAACACAATGGATTGAAAGCACTGTAGTTGAGTTCTAAATTATTCTAGAATATCTAGATGTGATTTCCATCATGAAACATCTCTCAAGAAGCTTACTGTGCAGAAGGATGATAAATACAATGGAAGTCAGAGTGTGGGAGCCCTATGCCATATCAACAGACCTTTATCTCAGAGACAGGTCTGGAGTTGATTACTGGAGTATTACTCTTTAGGAAAACCTACAGACCATTGGATAAAACACCCCTTGACAGTAAGAACTCAGAACAAGTAATCTAACAAGCAGTCCTTCCTGTCCGCTATGCTCTGGGAGTGTGTATCTCAGGACAATGCACCATGTCTCATTGCTGCTAAAAATAGACTTTGGCTTCAATATAAGTCCATATGTTCTGAATCTTTGTAGGCATATAAATACATGCATAAATGCACACTAAAAATTAAAGTAGTAGTTTAAAATGCACTGTGAAATGGTGTGTTCCTTTCAACATTGCCTGATTATCATGGCCAGAGCCTTATTACTTAGGACAATTCTTTATGGTATTTAGTAATTGAGTCTTTAAGTGAATAAACACATCATAGAGACTTTATTTCAATTATTTTACTATAGCGTAGTATTTCCAGCTTTGATTATATGTGAGAGAAAATAATACTTACTGATAAGGTCTCTAGGAAATTGAAAATACAGCTTACTAAAATTAGCTTGATTTCCTGTCTCAAGATGCAAGATTTCCTGGTTATATTTGCTAATAATTCATGTTATCAATCTATTTCTATAACTTTGATTAAGTTGATACTATTGGAAGCCAGACTGAATGAAATAGTCATTATTTGTTTCAGAATAAAGATGGGATAGAGACATTTTCACCAATACTAGTTCATGACTAATAATCAATACATTTTCACACTATTATTAAATATAAAATAAAATAGACGATACATAATTCCAAACTTAAAACATTCATTATCATTTACTGTCATTTAAGACCCTCTATCACTTTTAGGCAAAATCAAGAAAAATAAAAAATTCCAATTACTGTGTTATATCAATGTTAAACAGCACTCTCATTTTAGAGATGTATAATTGCTAAAATATGTGTGCTTTGGAGTTGATGAATGAAATAATTAATAATTCATTGACATAGTAGTATCAAGCATTCACCTTATTCTACATGTTTTTTAACTGACATTTTAGTAACAAAAAGTTGAACTTATGAAACATAATTTGTATCTCTAAACTATGCACAGAGACAGAAAAATAACTGATAAAAATAGAGTTTGGAAAACATGATGACAGAGGAAAAGAGGTTGCTCCTGGAACTAAGACACGATTGTCATTGTATGTTAGTTAGGTAATATGCTGGGAGTAGGTATCTGGAAGGGTATTTTAACTTAAAGAAATTAACCAGAGGCAATAAAAAATTGTGACACACTAAATTTAAAATAGTGAACTATGGCCAGTACATAATGCTCAGATGTGATGAAGTTCAGAACATGTTACTGTGAAGCACTGAGAAAATATCAGAAAGAAGGTCCCTTATTTTCCCTTGAAACAGATTATAAACCTTTAAGAAGGCCGTATATTGTTTCTCTAGAAGCAGGCCATGAGATCCTCATTCAATGGGATCTTCCCTGTTCTTAGAAGAAAGAAACATCTTATCTTTACTTGTCAAGGCTTCTCCAGAGCTGATCACTCACTGGTCACCAAACCTAAGCATGAAATTCATTTCTTTATTTCTCTGAGTCTGCACTTCTAAAGGCTACTATGTCACATGACACGTATATTAAATATACTTAAGCATTTTCCCTTCTTAACCTGACTTTTGTCGCAAGGTTCTCAGTTATGAACATACTTACTGGCAGCAAAAAGAAATCTATTCCTTTATAGCTCATAAAGTTTAAGCACCAAGAAACACAATTAAGGAGACCCACGAAGTTTCTGAAATGTGATGGGCACAGAGTAACATAAAACTACATTTAGATCTATAATAGCTATCATTTAATACAGTCTGAGTCCTTGTCACCCTGCATGCATTTTCCCCTTGAGATACCCAGTTTCCTTTGGAGCAAATAGATTTAAATGCTTGCAGTGAGAAAAATGCTTACATAGAGTTTCAACCTATAATTAACAGAACTTTTTTACTTGAGATGTGCAGGTGTGCATATGGAGCCCATTTTGACCCATGCAGAGAGGCGGGTGTTGCATCTGGAAAACTGGTAGCAAGATGTCACCAGAGAAGCATTCTTTAGTTTGAGTATTCCAACAGAAACATGTTTTGAAAATGTTCATTCATAGACTAGAATATCAAATAACAATTTAAAAATTTAAGTGTTTGCAGGAATACCACCCAGAAGTATAATTATAAGAGAAACATCCAATAGTATATTATGAGTTATAGTTCTGTTTTTTTTTCATTGTAAAAAACATGCAAAGTAAACCACATATAATTGAAAAAATACAAATATGCTGTAAATTACCAAGGAAAATGAAGTGCTCTAAGTTCTATCATGTTTTAATTACATGTTAATATTTCTATATTCTGTAGGCTTTGAGAAGCTAGCTCTTCTTTACATTTTTATATCTAGTACTCTCAGTGCACTATAAAACTTTTCTCAACAATAATATTATATTTTGTTATTAAATCTTGGCCATGTCAAATATTAGAGTCTGCGATAATATTAAAACTTTCTGCAGTTAATGGATGAAGCAGTTTGAGTAAGGGGTTTTCCCCACAGGTTCATGCATTTGAACACTTGGTCTCAATTAGTACTCTTGCCTATTTGGTCTAGAACCTATATCTCCGAGTCTTGATATTCTATCCTCTATTTGATCCATTTTACTCATGAGACTCATCTTTGAATTTTATATTTAGGTTGTTGAATTTTTAATTCCATCTTCAGTTCCCTTCAATGTTTCTATCTCTTCACCAAATCCCATACTCAAGCCCTGGATTATCTTTGTTATTTCTATCCACCTTAAGTTTGTATTGTCTTGGGGATCACTCAGACAATTATTCTTCTTCAATTCTTTCTCCTTGATTTCATTGAGTTGTTTCTTTGTGTTTTCTTAAAACTCCTTGATTTTTTTTATGGAGTTTATGGTTTTTCTTTTCAATTTCTTGTGCTGGGATTCATGCAGTGGATTTTTGTTGGCAAACATTTCTATAGGACTGGCATGTTTTGGAAAGAAGATGCTGGTATGATCATTCATACTATTTGTATTTTTTGACATGAGATGTTAACATGTGGACTTCTTTTATTAGTTCTAAGTGTGATAAGGATGGAGCATGTTGGGGCAGAAAATAGCATGTGCAGGTAATTTGAGAGCAGAATTTGTAAATGGCATGGGTGGAATGAAGTCAGGTAGATAGAAGGAACTGGGCTGATATACAGGGTGTGTTCCTTTGTCTAAGCCTAGAGAATGGGAGTAGATTTGACTGGGTGCAAAGTCTGGATGTGTCATAAGGTAGAGGACTGTCTGTTGGGTACAGACAGTGCATGTCCTAGTACAAGCTTAGATATTGCTTGCTGGGCAGACAGGTGGCCAGATTAGGTCTAGGCATTGTATATAGTACTGAAGTTACATATGGCCGATGAGGGAGGGGGAGTGGAGGAGAGCTTAGGCAGACTCACCTAGTTTGACCTAAGAGGATGTACAGGATCTGGATGGGCAGAGAGGTTGGATGTGGTATGGGAGGGGCTTGTTTGTCTCTTCAGGCATGGTGAGTTCTGGTGGAAGTGTAGAAGTTATTTGCAGAGCAGGTAGGAGTGACTACTAGGCAGAGAGCACTGGATGTAGGACCCATGCTGGATCTGGTAAGTTGAGGAAGGTGGATTAGGGATGGATGGGGAGGGTCAGGTGAACTCACCAGACTAATTCCTGCAGAGTAAGTGCAGAAATTGGCCACATGGGGAGGTTGAGTAGGGCATCACAGGAGCCTATGTATGAAACTTTTTAACAACTCAATTCCAGTTTGTGCCCAGAGATAGTTTCTCTTCCTACTAAGAGCAATGACATCAAGCCTCTTTCCTGCTAGTTAACATTTTTAAAATTTTATTTTTTATCTATCTACAGCACCAAACATAATCTAGAGTCTCTTGAAGCAGGTACTGCCATAGAACTTGATGTCAGTTTGATTAGGCAATGATGCCAATGAACTATAAGGGGAAGAAGAATGACTAGACAGAAAGGAATACCACACTCTAATGGAGTTTCTAGCTAATCTCATGAAGACATATAGGAGCTCAAAATGTGTGGAGTCTATTTTAATTATCTTATACTGACACTGATGTTGTGATTCCATGTTCGTGTCTTAGGCTGTCACTGAGTATGGGAGGGCCTGATATTTGGTAAGACATCTCTTTCCAGGCGAGGCGAGCCTTAAACCACTGACAACTGTATCTGTCCTCTACCATGTCAGTTAAGTGGTCCTATTTTCCTCCTAAGGTTCATGCTCGCATTTCCAACTGTCATCTTAATTTAATCCTCCCAAATGCTCACTGCAAAGCTGAATCATCAATCATCATCCATTCACCTCTCTCACAATTACATCAAAATTTCTATCAAAAGCAATTGACGCTAAAGTTCTGAGAATGTGCATCAGCTATCTACCCCATCTCTCCTCAGTTACCAACAGCACTAACTTCTGTGTCATTATTATGTCTTGACTGGAGTGAGTAAAATAGTTTTCAAGAGTTCTCACTGGTTTCAAATTTGCTCAATATTGCCTGACCTCCTTATTTGTAATGGCTAATCTTGACATGTGCGGAAAGAAGGCACCTCGGTTGAAGAATTGCCCCCATCATAATGGCTTGTAGGCACGAGTATGTTACATTTTCTTGATTTCTATTTTCTGTAGGAGGCCAAAGTCCATTTTGGGCAGTACTATCCCTAGGTGGATGGACCTGAGCTGTATAACAAAGTAGATGAACATGATTTTGAGAGCAAGCCAGTAAACAATGTTTCTCTATGATTTCTGCTTTCATATATTGCTTGAGTTCTTGCCTTGGTTTTTCTTGAGGATGAACTGTTACTTGAAAGTATGTGGTTAAATAAGCCTTTTCATCTCCAAGCTGCTTTTGATCATGGTGTTTTATCATAGCAGCAGGGCACAGATGATAACAACACAAGGGTCAATTTCATTAATATGCATATATTAATATTTATATTAATTAAATAATTTATTTGCTTTACAAGAAATTTAAAAAAGGAAGAAAGGAAAGAAGGAAAATAAAGAGACAAATAGGTCTCCCAGTAGAACCTAATTATTTTTATGTCTGATCAGGTAAAATCAACTTTGTCCTGTTGGTCCCACCTACTTGTACTTTTCCTGTCATTTACTCTTCTCTCTGCAGTTATCTGATTGTCAGCTACTCATATTATTGCAGTAACTACTAAGGTCAGGTTGGAACATTTTCACTGATAGTTTTGTTTTCCCAATTAACAGTCTTCCTCTTCCTTTGCTCTGTCTTCATAAAGTATGAACAAAGTTTTCTTGATGTTAATGGAATGAAGTCTTAACTGCTCAGCAGAAGGAGAGGTCATGGTCAAAACCTTATGCATGTTTATAAGGATGTGCTTTTCAGTTTAGGCATTAAACAAACAGCCTCAATATCTAATTTCAGTCCCACAAACACCTTCATAAGAGTATCATTTACTATCTTCTTATTACTTTTGGCAATTCATTTCTGGAAGTTTGTTTCTTGTCTTCATAACTCAAACTCTATTAGATTGGATGTTCTGATTTTTTCAAGGCACACAATAAATATCTCACTGAAGTTAAATCTAAGATCACAGCTTCATTAAGCTGGGTTTCTTCATGACAGCGAGTCATTAGTCAAGGAAAAAGAGTTCTCATTCTGGCAGAGGTAATCGGCACTTCTTAATGGTAACAAGAACGTAGTTTACATTGTGAAATTTATAGAAAGGAGAGTAAGTATGAAACCCAGAAGATTCATTCAGTATCTCTTGTGGATTCATTCCAGAAATAAATCTGAGGTCACAATTGTGGCATTCAATGTCTAGTAAATAAAAATCCAGTAAATGCTCAGACTCTTGAAGAAATGTGAGATCTCCAATGAGTGAGAAAAGAATAATGTGAATAGCAACAAACTTGAATTGGTTTGTAGATAATGGGGTTATAATATCCAAAGAATCATCTTTGGTATTCTGTTAATTTGACATGCTTGTAACAGATTAGAAAGTTGGTTATTAGATTAGATTTGGTAGAAAGAACAAACCTATTGAGAAACATGCCTTAGATTTATCATTCAGGAACCTGAATATTGTTTCCTTTCCCCTGACTCATTTGAGATTCAGAAACTGTCTTAACAAACAGAAAAGAGTAGATGGTACCTCTTAAAATTTACACTTGTAAAACATCAAGTGAGATATTTAAGGAATTATAAAAGATACCCAATGGAGGGTGAGGTCTAACAATTTATTATTTTATTCCTCGAATCAAGATCTTATTACGAAGTTCCTCAAATTATTCAAGTTAGATTGAATCCCAGCATATAGAGTTAGTCTATTTAAAACATGTCTTTATGGGGTCTTTATCTCATATCCTGTCAACTTTGCCTGGTTCCTCACTTCATATTCCAAGAAACATTTCCAATTAAGCTATCTTCCTATAAAAACTCTTCATGCTATGTTTTAAGTGGAACCTAGAAATATGAAATTACTTATTTGTACTTTTTTGTACATTTTATCTTGTTTGA
The DNA here is from genome assembly GCF_004664715.2 of Peromyscus leucopus. Lineage (NCBI taxonomy): Eukaryota > Metazoa > Chordata > Mammalia > Rodentia > Cricetidae > Peromyscus > Peromyscus leucopus. The sequence goes on from NC_051074.1 coordinate 12,047,035, forward strand.
TTTTACTCTGGGTTTTCTTCACTCTCCTGAACTTTACAAACATTCAGAACTGATAAGATCAGTAAAGGTATACATATAGAAGAAAGGAAAAAAAATAAAGTGAAGTCTTACACACGCACATGTTAGAGAACATATGTAAGGAAATCTAAATAAGAGAAAGAAACAGTGGCTACCAAGTCAAAATTAATATTAGCATACGCCTATATTCTGAGAGTTTTTGATGGTAGATTTTCAAGTTATGGATCTTCATAAAATCACACTAGAATGACTAGAAAATTGTTTAAAATTTTGTTACTTAGAACCAAGCAACTTTATATTATGGTACATTGCTTGAAGTGGGTAACATAAAATATGTACTAAAATGATTATATTGAAATGTGTGTAATGGATAATTAGAAACGTTAATTTCTTTTTATAGTAACTCCTTGTTTTAGATTGAACTTTGATTTTATTTAAATGTAAAATTGAAAAATGAATCTAGGAAACTAATGTGAAAATGGAATATGTAATTTTTATAAGGAGAGACTTAAGGGGATTCCAATTCTCTAGGCTAGCAGCTATTTCTTTCCCATACTCTACCATTTATAATAATGGAAGAGCACCTACTACTTTTCTTTTGTGTTAAAAAAATATCTTTTTTTCCTAGGTCTAGGATCTTGGTTTCTGCCCTGGCTATCTGAAGCATCAGGGGATATGCAGTTCATCTCTTCCAGAAACATAGGTCCTGTTCTACTAGTCTTAGATCATTTCTGAAGGTTCATTCTTTCTTGTCCTGTTAAATCAACTGCCATACTATAGATGATCAGCACTCTATGTTTCTTGTCATTCCAACAACTAAAATGAAGTGACACATATAAAACTATTACTATGTTTTTATTGGTGTAATCAGCAGTTAACAAATGCTTGTCAGATTGACTTAATACTCACTGGTTGGGTGATACAGCTAATGCTTAACAGAGTATCTCACAGGATTATTATCTTATACATGCTGAATAAATCTAATAATTTTATAGAATGACGATTTGCCAATACATACATTGCAACCTAGTTGATAACCTCTTAGAAGAAATATAAGTAGACAGAGTCTGTAGAATAAATTCATGCCCAGAAAATATCTAGCTTTTTGATATTCTAGAAAAAAGCAAAATTTAGAATTATTAATACAGAGAAGTGTTAGACTATCACAGAAAAACACTAACTTGAATTATACCACTAACATAGAATAATAGAAATTATTTTTTCTTTCAACTAGGATTTATATTTTATTTTTGAAGATATCAGTAAATAAGAACTTAAAGTTAAAGTAAAGATTTATTAAAACAGCACATCAACAAAAGACCTTGACCTCAAGGGACAGCCTTCATACATGTATCTGCATACTTGTGCCTGACAAATATAAAGTGAATATGCCTACATCAACCCTGTTACTGTTCTAGGCCTAAGAGTCAAAAGATCTATCTGAACAGAATGGACTATGGCAAAGCATGAAGATTAACTATCATAGAAGGCAAAGCTGAACAGCTCTGATGTCAGTGATCTTTCCTGGAAAACATCTGCTCCCAGCTGAGTGTGTTTACATCTTGGCAACACTGGCAGATGTGCTTAGATTCAACCCATCTGTGTGGTTTTGGGAGCCTCGGGTTGAGGAAGCAGTGCTGGACAGAAATTGGAGAGTGAGAGTACTGTAAAATACTAACTTGTAGAAAATGCAAATTAACACCTAACAGAAACTTAATCCTTCCCGCAATACTGATGTCTTAAGCTATGTGATTTGTGTATATAAGCTAGCATGAGCAATAGTTGAGCAACACTGCTTAATAGTGAGACTCCTCATAAATGGAGTTAAGTCAGAATCAGTTGTGGTTTTTTTTTTTTTCATTTTTTTCTTTTATTGAAAATAGACTCTTTTCTCATACAATATATCCTGATTACAGTTTCCCTTGCCTCTATTCCTCTCAGTTCTTCCCTAGTTTCCCTACCCTCCAGATCCATGCCCTTTCTGTCTCTCATTAAAAAAGAGCAAACTTCTCAGAGATAACAACCAAACATTGCAAAACAAAATATAGTATGATGAAGCACAAAACTATCATATGAAAGTTGGACATGACAATCCAAGGGCAGGAAAAGAGTCCCAAGAGCAGGAACAAGAGTCAGAGACTAACTTGTTCTCTTAGTTGGGAGTCCCATAAAAACACTAAGCTAATAGCTAAAATATATATTCTAAGGACCTGGTGTAGACCCATATAGGACCCATGTTTTTTTTTTTCTGTCTCTGAGATCTCACATGCACCTTGCTTAGTTGATTCAGAAGACCTTCTTCTCCTGGTGTCCTCCATCCTCTCTAGCTCTTCCAACCTTTCTGCCTCCTTTTCCATGGGATTCCTTGAGCTCTGAGGGGAGGAATTTGATGGAGACCTCTCACTTATACTATCTTTCTGCAAATATCTGGTTGTGGGTCTCTGTATCTGTTCCCACCTTCTGCCTGAAGAAGCCATTCTGATGATGATTGGATAAAGCACTGATCTATGAGAATAGCAGGATATTCATAGGAGTCATTTTATTGTCTTTATTGTTATTTTATTGATATATATTTTACCAGTAGTTTTTGGTTTACCCTAGATCTCTTGGGCTATCTAGTCTCTGGTTCTTGATTATTCAAGCATTGTTAGTCTTGGGTCATGGATTCCCACTCGTGCAGTGGGTTCTTAAATCAAATCAGGCATAGAATGGCTAGTCCCACAAGTTTGATGCCACCCTTGCCCTAGCATATTTTTCAGGCAGGACAGATTCTATGTCAAAGGTTTTGTGTCTTGGTTGGTACCCACAATTCTCTTTCAGTCATCTGCAGAGTACAGGATTAGTTTTTGTTGTTTTGTTTTTTTTGTTTGTTTGTTTTGTTTTGCTAATGAGAATAATTGGTCTTAATAAAGTAATTTAGAAAATAAATGAAAACATTATTAAGAAAATGGTTGGTTTTGAGAAAATAAAACACTAAGTAAAAATAAATTTACTTGTTGCTAGAATGATAGTTTAGAGCATAAAGTGTTTGCTAAAGAAGTATGAGAAATCTGTAATCTGGGAGCAAATGAATAGTTGGCTGTGCTTTTACCGGTATTCAATTCTCACTAAATTTTGCTATTGGAATTTCAGATATTGAATGTTTAACTATTATCTTATTTCTAAAATGTGAAAATAGCCTTGATGTCTACCAACTGATGAATGGAAAATTCAAACTTCGTATTTGCAAAATTCAATATTATTGAAGTGATAATAAAAAATAAAATTATGAAGTCCAGAGTCAAAGGGATGGAACTGTAAAAAATGATTCTGAGTCAGGTCACCCAGACCCAGAAAGATGCATAGTTATTTCTCATTTGTTGATGTTAGCTTTGAATCTTCAGATATGTGTGTTTCATTTGGAATACCAATAGATGTCAGGGAATTAGTGAGGAATCACGGAAGCAAAGAGTTTTTAAGGAATAGAAGATAGAATATGAATAAAACAAAGGAAGAAGTGAAGAGGGATGGTTCAATTGGGTTCAGGGAAGGAAGGCCAGTTTAGAAGAGGAATACAGGGGGAGACAAATAACACTAAGGATCTTTCCAAAAATCCTGGGCTAATCTACAGCTGTAGAGTTTCCAAATATATTTATGTGAGGGCGGTGTTAGTTCCCTTCATTAAGGGTGACTATGACCCCATGAAATACTCTAAGCTAACAGATAAAAACATCAGTGCTCATAAAAGTCTCAGTCCTTGAATGGGTTACCTCTTTGGGGGTTGTTGTCCATTGATGTAGGTCCCATAGACTCCAAGCATCATAGATTATAGATATTTGGTCAAGTTATCAGAACTTAACAGTAAGACCATACTGCTAAAACAACTAATATTTGAGTCAAAGAACATGGAAAAACGAAGCTTGTACTGATGTGGGTACTTCATGTCAACCCTCTACTTGCCTATCCATAAAACTTAATGTGCTTTTATTCTCAACCATCAAGTCCAGTTTGGCTGTAAATATATTCTTGGAGGCTTTTCACTGGAGCATGCACAACTTTGTAGGAACTAGACTTAATAAAGAAAACTTACTCCCTCTCACCCAGAAGTTAACAGTCAATAGTTGCTTGTCTAGAAGTGGGACTTCAGGGTGACATTGATTCTGAATACTGACTTTGGTCTAGCTCGAACTTGAATAGGTCTTACATTTGTTGTCACAACTACTAAGAGTTAATATGAGCAACTGGCATGCTATGTCAGAAGAAACTGCTTTCTTGTAGTCATACACTGCTTCGGGATTTAAGAATCCATCTGCTTCCCCTACTGCCAGGATCCCTATGCTTTCAGATAAAGGACTGTGACACAGATGTCCCATTTATGGCTGTAGCCTCTTCCTCTCAGCACATTGATCAGTTATGGGTCTCTGTATTGATCACCATCTATCGCAGAAAGACATTTTCCAACATTTCCAAAGGATTTCACTGCTATTCATGAAGAAGCATCACTGAGGAGAAGAGAGGACCAAGAGTCAAAAAAGAGAGGGGATCAAGGATTTGGTGAGTTCAAGTCCTGATTTTCTTACTTTTGAGTCATATGTCCTAGAAAACATCTCATAATTTTTTAAATACTATGTGTCGAATTTGAATATTTGCAGTACCTATGTCTTACATTGTTTATTCAAATTCAGTCAGCTAATATGTATAAACTAGTTGGAACACTATTTGGTCCAAAGAGTGGACAATTAAAGTATTGTTAATATAAGATAGGCGAAACGTGAATTACCCTAATAAATCCTGAGGTACTATAAGAATTCATTCAGTTTAAACATAATCTTTTGTAAATTAGTTTAGTTTTTGCTTTAGCTTCCTTGTTCCTCAGAGTCTGTGTCATATTATAATGCTTTATTTTCTCCTGTGTGTATACTCGAACTGTATAAGTGCATGCTTTAGTCCCTTTCAAAGCATGTTTAATAGCATACTAAATAGAATGATGATAGGAAATCTAATCACAATTTCAGACACCCAAATCTATTTTTTTTTTCAAGACAGGGTTTCTCTGTGTAGCTTTGCGCCTTTCCTGGAACTCACTTGGTAGCCCAGGCTGGCCTCGAACTCACAGAGATCCGCCTGCCTCTGCCTCCCTAGTGCTGGGATTAAAGGCGTGTGCCACCACTGCCCGGCTCACCCAAATCTATTTTAAATTAAAGCACACATTAATATTTGACTGTAAAAGTAGTATTTTCTTCAGTATAAATGTGATATGACCATACTTCAGGAACACATAGAATGTACATTATTTAGGGATACTAGAAAAATAAATGTAAGTACACAAGCTTAAAGAACAAATAAAAATGACATCTAAGCTTATCAACCACCTATCATGATTCCTTGATTCCAGCAATGATTTAAAATTGTAGAATGTTAAAAGGGAACTTATAAAACTGCTTTTAAAGTGTTTTCCAGAAAGGAGAGGCTATATCTAAAAACACAGATTTGTAAGTTATTGAAAGGTGTGGGAAATGATTTGAGTCCAAATCACCCTCAGGAAGGCAAAAAGCAAATGTCAGCGATTTGCAGATGAAATCACAAGTCAACAGGTAGCCCAAAGAACTGTTGTGTGTAAAAAGTCAGCATCACATTAGCCATGGAGATTAAATGACTCAGCTATATTAGTTAGTGGGAGTACAAACTAGAAATAAATTGCAGTGACCTATGTAAGTGAAATGTTCCAGACTCAAAACCACAGACAAAATATTCCATCCCCAAATTGTTAAGGACTTCCTGTTTTCCATTTTGGTATTGTAATTACTCATATATCTATGAACACATTTAAAATAAATGTTTAAACCAAAATTGTCAGTCAGTGAGGCTTAAATGGAGAAGAACCAAACAGTAGTAAACACTTCATAAGAGCAGTCACCTAATATTGGCATATGGAGGGAAATAAAAGGTGTATGTATCAAAGATTAGAGAAAAATTGGAAAAAACGTAATTTAATTTATTTTACAATTGTACAAATGATAAATCAAGAATATCTAATTACTATACACAAGTGACAGTGAACAGTGTTGAACAGAATGAACCTACAGAAAAAGCTTCTTTTCCCATTCCACGGATGGTATAAGAAAGACTCAGTAGCAATTATCCTATGCAGCGGAGCTATCTGTAAACTCTTTTTTTTTCCTTCCTGCTATATACATTTAAAACACTTGTGCTTTTACATACACAAAGAAACAGTATTTTTTAAAAGGTGCTACATAAAGGAGAAACACCCGGCCTAGACCCACAGTCAGAAAATCGCGATTTAAATACATTGCCAGCTTGAACATATTTTTTCCCTTTACTTTTGTTTGAAAAGATTTGAACATACTAGTCTCTTACTATTACTCTAGGAAAGAACATATAATTCAGCTATAAAGTAGGTCTTTCTTAAAGCAGAGTAGTAAGTGAAGTCTCAAAAGAACTTCTGTTTTTAAAGTGGTCATGATCTCCAGGGAACTTCACAGTGCAGACCCTGAAGATACCAGTATAACACACATCTAGTTGTGCACATATTACAGACTCAGTGTGTACACACAGATATACATATATAACATGGTATATATGCATCACACATGTCTATTTGTACTATATAGATATATTTATAGCACATATATAAATAAAATATCTATTTCTAGATGGGTTGTATTTGGAGTTTGTTTTTCAAATACAATTACCTTTACCTGTTTTTATTAAAACCTTGGTATATTGGTAACATTTAACGGGGAAACTTTCAAGCTTGTAGAGATAACAGCTAACTATACACAACGTTTCCCATCCCCCTTCCACAACGATAGATAGTTCTTACAATAGTCACATGAAACAACTCTGTGAACCAAATATCACATAATATGTATTATGACTAACTGGCACAACTAGAAATAAATCACTTTGCTCACCCTTCTTGAGTAGTAGCTGAGTAATTTGTTGGTATGTATACTACCCTTAGCACTTCTTAAATAAAGCATTTCTGTAAGCATATATGTAAAGATTTCCATTAACAATCAATATACAGTTCATATGATACACAACACATGAAGACATTCGAATGCCCAGCACCTTCTCCCAGTGAGAAAAACTTCCACAGTAGTTTCATTATTCCTGTGGGCTGAATCATTAGATTTGCCATGAAAATCTGTTACTGATTCACATTTTCTTTCAGCAACTTACTATTAAGTATAGATCATGCTGAGTAACAGTGAGAATATTTCCATGGTCTAGTCACATCCACAGCACATTAGCAACCATGTTACCACAATGACTGGGATATATCACAGTCAGCTGCCTGGGCATTCCCAGGTACATGAGTAAATCATGAAAAAGGAAATAAAACAATAAAGCTGTGAGCATATCATATTAAGGAAAACACAGATACTTCAAGTATATACTTATAATTTGATTTTGTTATGATCCCTTATGCCATCATGTGTGTTAAATTATAACTCTTTTCCTCCCTCTAACTGCTGGCCCTCATCACTCTCTACGCCTTTTCCCTGTAAGAAGGCCATGATGGGATGAAGTGTGAGGGCAAATGTAAAGGTATATGTTAGAGAATGAAATGGTCTCACACAGTATCTCTTCTTTGAGCACTAAATACCTTGAATTCATTCTTACGTATTGAAAGTTCCCTGAGATGAACAAACATCATTTTTTTTCAAATCTGAAGCCCTTGTGATGCTGATCATTTTCCTAACTGGGCAAGCATTTAGAGAACACAAAGTGGGGAGTAAAGAGTCAATGTGAAGACGTTAAAAAGGCACTACCCAATGTGTCTAAGAGAAAAACACCAAATGCATGGAACAGAGGATGCCTGAGGTGTGCTTGCTGTGGCCTAAATGTTGTTTAGAAACTTTTTTTTCTCTTTTTGAAAATGCAGTCAAAATGATATGTTGCTGCTTTCAAATACATACTTTGAATAAGTGCCAAGATAGTATTTACTTGTTAAAATTTACTTGTGACTTCTGTATTTCTATGGAATTCATGTTAGGTACTTCGGGGAACACTTATATGCACAGAGTTCAAAATAAATTTTATACATTACCCACTTTTCATTTGTAGAGTAAATTAGACTTTAAATTTAACATTCATATCACATGTAGCTAATGCTTTCAAATTTTCAAATAGATGAGGATTTTAATGACAAAAGTATATTGAGATTATTCATGTTAATTCTGGAACTCCCATGTGCACTCTATTTTGTTTTCTGATAGATACATGATTCTCAGAAATGCACTTTTTATCCTGAGATTCTGCTAACTTTGAAAAACAATGACAACTCCTATTAAAAATACTGGTAACTGCAGTACAGTGGTTATTCTTTTTCCATAATATGAATACATATATTATATATAACATATATGTACTCCTTAACCACACTCTTCATTCATTTTCAGTTTGCCTGTCCTAAGAAAAACAAAATAGTCACAGTTTTCACGCTATTTCTGCTTTCTTCAGACTGCTTTCCCCAAGAAACGAGAAGTCATATTAAGTTGCTATGGGCCAAAGCAGAAGTGAGAATTCAGAGCTTCTGCTTTCAAAAGAAACAAAACACCAGCCCACTAGTCAGTTCAGTCACGTATCTAATCATTCTAAGTCACTCTATGAATAACTTCATGTTTCTTTCAAAAAGGAGTAGTAATGGAACTGGACTTAACTGCAGAAAAATTCTTGTTAGTTGAATTCTCTTCAAATGCACAATGTTGATATATTATTGTCAAACTGCTTTGAATTAATCATCTGTTTTAAAAACAAGTCTCAATTAATTATGTTATTTTGTAGGGAGAAGTTTTTTAAATGATATTAAGTGGTGCATGTTTATCTTTGCATCTGAATAACCAGGATAATATTATAGAACTAGGAGTTACATCTCAGCTACATCAACCCAGTATTTATTCTACAGGGCAACATGCTCCCACAAAATTATTATGAAATGTCATGGGTATAAATTTAAAACAATGTTTGAGTTTGAAATTTTTAAGATATTTAGATCCAAGTATCATAGTAACAGCATATTGATGTGTTCATGTTAATAATATATTTTTTAATGAAAGAGAAATGGTTTACTGTGTAGGAACATGATATAATCTTTGGTACCAAGAGCAATTTCACCATTTTTAAAGTATCACTCCTTTACAACAGTTTATTATTACTGAGTGGTATAGTTTGGCTGGTACCTGCTACACCATTGATAGATATTCCAGAGATTTAGAGCTGTGCAGAACAAAACAAATAAACAAGTTTGGTGTGACTGTTGTTTAAAAATTAGAATTTTGGAAAGGACTGTTTGATGTTTATTTTCCTCATTCATATGTATTTCCCATTTCTGTACCTCAAATGATATTCTAAGCACTCCCATGCCCAAACCAAAACAAGTTTCAAAAGACAAATGAAACACAAGCAAAACATAAACACGATCATTCTCAGTGTTGTGACTGAAGGCATTTTCTCAAGTTGCTTCATCTCATGGATTTCACCGTTGGAACTCTTCTCTTCTTCAGCTCTGCAGATAAGGATGTTTTAATTTCCCAAGAGCCGAGCTGTGCTCCTGGGTTCCTCTTCCAGTGTGCTTGGCATTACAGTGGCTGCCCCACAGTGATGAACATATTTGCTTTGCTAATTAACGATGAGTGCACTGTTGGATCTTGTAAACACTACTGATAATACATTCAAACTGTATTCTTCGTGGAAGTGGCACTTACTAGGACCCTTGAAGTCAGAATGTTTTATAGTTAGAGCACTTAGCAGGTGTTTCATCAGCTGGTGGTGGATTCACACGGACTTCCATTTCAGCTATTCAGTCAATTGGTGGATGCTGAAACCCAGCCTCGTTTTGGATCCTGTTTCTAAATCTCCAGAAGCATCTTTAGAAAAAGTGTGTATCCAGTTTTTATCCTTCGAAATGTGCTTTATTGCTTCATGCACTTTCCTGTGGTCAGTTTTAGAGCTCCTCGATTGTGTAGCACATTCAGTGTTTTGAATTCTAATGGCATTCTGTGAGGACTTGCGTTGGAAAAGTATCTATATTTTAAGTCATCATAGTAATGGTATTTGACAGCTTTTCCATTCAAATCCTTGGGGAATGGCCAGAATCCATACAGGTGAATTTCATCACAGAACCTGGTGGCAAGTGTATACATGAGGAGACCTGTGCTGGGTCTTTTGATAGGAACTTTGTTGGTCAGCCAGTAACTAGGAGAAACAAAAAGAAAAGTAAAACAGAAGAAAATTTATAGTTATATATAGCTCATACAATAGAAACTATACCATGTAGCAAACATAATGCACAATTACAAATAAACGTTTTAGCAAATACTGATAATAGTGTTTATGTACTTAGAAACATTTGTGCTTCCAAGTTTTCCTTGATGTTTATTGTCTTACAGATTCTTGAGTCCATAAAAACATCCAGAGGACTAAAAGCATAAGTTAATTCTGTTCTATACTATCTAATTCCAGATTAATTATGGGCAAATGTTTATGCAATATTCAGAGTGGAATCTTCCCCAAAAGGTGTAAATATCAATGAACATGCACAGCATTAATGATCCCTCTTTGATTGTCAGCAGTCACAAAAGGCCTGGAACGGTGTGCATAGACAGGCTGATCTGGAACCTCATGGTCACCTTGCCCACCCTAATTGGTAAGCCTCATGGCGCTAGAGTCGAGAGAGAGACTTGTCTCAAGAAAAGAAGGAAGGAAAGGATGGAGACAGGGATAAACACTGATAGACACACACACACACACAGAGAGAGAGAGAGAGAGAGAGAGAGAGAGAGAGAGAGAGAGAGAGAGAGAGAGAAATTCTTAAGTAGCAGCTCCCAAAACTGACCTCCAGCCTCAAGCATACACACGAACAGACTCAAACACACAAAAAGAGCCAAATGAATGCTTAACTTGAATTATGCCAAATGATTTTTTAACTCACATCTTAAAACCTTATTTTAATGACAGAAATTTCATTACCTCGGCAAACACAAGAAGCTATAACAAAACAAATAAATCTAATTTTATAATAAATTAAGAGTTCATTCTTTATACAATTTGACATTTAAAAAATTTGTATTGATAAAATAAATGTTCCCTGGCAACTTCATATCCCTCCTGTTTTCTCTTACCCCACCCTTTTACCTCCCCCCTCACCTCTGTCACCTACTAATCCTCCCAAAGGTCTTTTTCCCACATTCCTCTCTTTTTATTTTGTTTTGTAACCGCTTGGTTTTTAACCAGGACCATCTGCGAGGCCCTAAGTTCCCTTTTTAAATAGGTAAAATGAATTTCTATGTTGAAAAACATTTCCTAATATTAACTTGTAAAAACAATACAATGTTTCAGAATGTTCAGGTCCATTGTTGTCAACTGGGCTGGACCGAATAGCAGGCAAATCCATGTTCATCATCACCTTGAGAAGGCAGAGAGTTTCCAGTGCTTCTGGGCACACTCATTTCCCTAAAGAAAATGGTGTCACGTGGAAACAACTGAAAGGGATAGAGTGTGAGTTTCCTGTTACTTTAAACTGGTGTTGTTTGAAAACAGTATACATAATATATGTGTTTTTTAAATGATTATTTTCACTATCATTTCAAACTTCTAGAAACATTCTTGCTTTGCAAATATGAAGAGATAATGTTGGGTACTCTTCATGGCTTCATCAAAAGAAACTGAATGCAAAGAAATTTTACTGCAACAGCTTATAAACATAATTGTCTTCAAAGATGACCCAAAACATGCTAAATAGGGAAAGCATAGCCAACCTTCTTAGTCTCCAGACTTTCCTACATTTTTCCTATTTATTTCAAGTATGAATGATGTGACGGTGAACCATTAGTTCCAACTAACGGCGTTTGAAATCTCTGAGGACACTGCTCCAGTCCTTTCTGGTCTGGTTGTGAGAATTTCTGGAGGGGGGTTCCTTAATATGAAGGACCCACACCTCAGTTGGTTGGTACTCTGCCATGGGCTAGCGATCCATAGAGAACCAATGGGGAAAGGAAGGAATCAGCAAAGCACAAGCTTTCCCCTTTCTCTGCTATCTGGTGCCTCACGCTGTGAACTGATTTGCCAAGCCCCCGCTACCATGATGAACCTCTGACTCTGTAAACCAAATGAACATCCCCTTCTTTAACGTGTTAGGTATTTCTGTCATGATGACTGAAAAGCTGATGCACTTAATCTTACACTTGCTGCTATTTCGTTGGTAGTGATACTTAACTCGGAGCCTTACATGTGGCAGGAGTATATTCTAGCACAACACCCAGCCCATAGGCCTATATATTTTCTAATTTTCTTTGTCTGATGAATGCCAACTCTAAATATTGAGAGATGTAAAAATGTGTTGCACAGCTTATATCATTGCAATTGTGTGTTCTTGTTTTCAAAATATATGATTTATAAGTATTTTTTTAAAAGCAGACTATCTGGAGCCTCTTTTGATCAAAAGGTAGATAACCAAGTAGAACTCCTAGGCTACGTGTTGTTAAATTCACCCAGGAAACAGAGTGAATCTCCTTTTAAACTCTAACGTGACACTTTTGAGAAGTCTAACTGTCATGAGTCTCTGTGTGTTCTAGTAGAGCTGATGTTTGTAAAATGATATGATTATCACAGGAAAGTTTGTATGGTCTGAGTATAGTCACAGTGGTCAGGTGGTAAGATCAGGATTTTAAAAAGATGCATGTGTTAATCTTTTTGACAACTGTCAAAAGCTAAGCTTAGCAAAGCCAATACAAAGTCCTTCTGAGCAATGACTATTCCCATCAATGGTACTGACTGAAAATATTTGGCAGTAATAAAAGTTATACTGAATTATTTCTAAAATGAGACTCATGTTACTAGCAAGAAATAGTGTAGTACTTTTTTGAGAATTCATGTCCATATCAATAAATATGCTCTATTTTTAATTAATGAGAAGTGTCTAGAAATTCTTGTAACTATAATTAGACATAAACGTATGGCAACACAACACTTAAAATCCACATGATTATTATGTACAATGCCAACAAGAAATGCTGACAGAAAATTATTTACCTAATGGTTCTAAATGGGGTCAGAGGTGTAAGAACATCCAAGAATTTTTGGGTCAAGAGTTTCTTAATGGGAAAAACATAATTGACATTGTAACAAAGAGTTCTAAAAATGTGTTCTATTTGGAAATATAGAGTATTGGAAACTTGTAATCCAAATAAATAGATTGATGTAGTTAAAAGTATAGACTAAATAATTTAACATTAGCAATGTTTGCAGAGAAGCAACATCATTAGTGAGGTCTAGCTTATATCACTTTAGATAAAAAAAAAAAAAAACTAAGTACCCACTTGTCTAGTCATGTTTATATAAACAATGCAAAAAGAAAGCTTCTTATTTATTTTTAAAAATCACTGAGAATGTAGAAGTTAATAAATGACATTAAAATGTAAAAGAAGCTTACAAAGAATTTAAACCAAATCATGCTGTTTTGCCTTCCTTAAAAGCTTCTTACCAAAGTCTCACCTGTGTGGGTATTCTAAATGAAACACACAGATCTAAAGATTCAAAGCTGGAATCCACAAATCAGAGAAAACATATTTATCTTTCTGAGTCCAGGTTATGTTATAGAATGATTGTTTATAGATCCATCCAATCATTTGTGATCTTTATAACTTCTTTTCTTAACAAGTAAATGATATTTTATTGTCTAAATGTACCATGTTTTCATTGCCCATTCATCACTGATGAAAGTGTAGTTATGTTTTCATTTCCTATTAATTATAAATAGAACGGTAATGAACATGGATGAGCAGGTATTTATAAAGTAGGACATATAATCCTTTGGCTATATGCCCCAAAGTGGTGTAGCAGGATCATGTAGTAGTTCTATTTCTAGGTTCTTGAGCAACCTTCCTACTGGTGTCTATAGTTGCTGTAACAGTTTTCACTAGCATTGAATGACTGTTCCTCTTTCTCCATGTCCATGGCAACTTCTGTCCTCATTTGGGGTTTTCTTTCATAGCTTTTCATCTTAGTTATTGGCACAAGATGAATTTTCAAAGTGTTTTTAGTTTGTATTTTTGTGAAGACTAAGGATTTTGAACATTTTTTCTTAGCAATTAGTATTTCATCTTTTAAAATTCTCTGTTTAGTTCTATGCCCTATTCGTAAATCGATTGTTTCTTTTCTTGATGTGTAGTTCTTTGTAGTCCAAATGCTAATCTTCTGTCAGATGCATAAATGGCAATTCTGTAGGCTGCTCTTCACTCAAATGATGGTGACCAGAGAGAACTAATGGAGCAGGAAGGGTCAAAGTGTATGTGGAATGGGAGGGCAGGGTAGAGAAAGAAATGTGGGATGGATAAACTAACACCAAAGGCTTATTTTAGTGATATGAAAAAAAAAGCTTCCTATAATACACACAGAAAAACATAAGGGCAAGGGGCAGGGGGAAATCAGCCTCTAATGTTGCTAGACACAACAGGCTAAGAAGTAAAAAGCCCAAGTGCAAGGAATGGGTGACATTTTGGAATTGCTGGTTAACGTCGTCCATCAACCCACAACATTACAGGTTATTGCCATTTTTTTCTCGATGACCCTCCATAACTTTACAGTAAAACATAATTTCTGAAGACCACTGATGGAATATGAAGACATAAAGCTGTTGTTACCTTGAAACATATCTCTGCTGAATAGCTCTCATAGCACTAAAATGTACTCCACTCACTTCCAGAGGAGAACAGTAATTATCCACCTTACTAAGCTGTAAACCCTGAGAGTTACATTAACAACCATCCTGGAAAGGCATGCATGCCCAACAAGGCAATATTGACACAATTGTCGTGAGAGTATCCAATCACTTCTTTCTAATTGGATTTCATGTCTGCTTCACAAGATAAAAATCCATACATGATACCATTATTGGGGCCCCAAGCCAGTGACTAGATAAGTCAGAGGCCCTAAGGAGGAACTTACTATTATTATTCTGCTATATAGATACAGTATTAAACTAATTCATAATGACTTATTGCTATACCCATAGATAAGTACACCTCTCAAAAACTGCATGAGATTTTGTTGTTGTTGTTGTTTTATTTTTGTGTGTGTTTTTGTTCTTTTATTTTTTATTTTATTTTTTTTCGGTGGATGAAACAAAAAGACCCACAATTAGTCACTGTAGACTAATAGAGACTGTAGAAAGTGCATCCCTAAACAAATTAACTATATCCTATTACCTCATCCCAAGGTTCCGGGATCATTTGCCATAGAGGGGGCAAGCAGATTATAAGAGCCAGGTGTGTGTGGTAGATGACTACAAGTAAAGAATGTTTTCCAAACACAGGAGAACAGCTGAACACAGGAACACAGTGATTGTGACCATATGTCTAAGACCTGTGCAGTCTCAAGCCAGATAAAATTCCAGCATGGTGGGAGGGAGGTTGGCAAGAATTCATACACCCAAATGAGAAACTATTGGCAGCTGGTAGCACAAATTGGACTCAATTGTGTTTTTGTTTGTTTGTTTCTGTTTTGGTTTTTGTTTACGTTTGTTTGTTTTTAAATAAGGGCAAAATGTGGATGGGTATGAAAAGGGGGTGACTAGGCTCAGAATGCAAGGTATGACATTCTCCAAGACTTACTAAAATTTGTTTAATTTTTAAATGCAGAACACACATTTAGATGTTACTGGGATACATGCTTGTTAAGAATATGAAAATCAGAAGATTCCCACCAACCAATTACAACAATGGTTTCAGGAATCTTTCAAAACTAATGTTCTTTCTTTTCCCGTCACAAATGTTAGTATGGTGTCTGTCCCTTTAAGACAGTAGTTACTCCTGCTGTACAGATCTAGAAACAGGAAGAAATCAGCCCCTTTCCTCCCCAGCTCTCACTCTGGGCAGAGTTAAATGGCTATTTTTATGCTGTTGTTTTACATTCCCTAACTTATAGTCCTACTCAGTACCTGGCTTCCTCCATGCTTTATGTCACACAGGTGATCCTTTAGGCTAAATCACGTTGTGTGGTGTTTCCCAGTATATTCCGAATAGATTTAAAGGCCATATTTTATGTTGGTGGATTTTTTTAAAGCTCTCCTCTGGACCACTGTAGTCATTCACTCCGTGATGGCTGCCTCTCTCTCTCTTTTACAATTCCCTATCTCTCCTGACAAAGCTCTTCTCCAGGTTTTAAGGGATGCTGCTCCAGTCTTTTAAGGCATCATTCATGGCTCTGATGTAAGGGAGTGTAGCTTTCTAATGATCTACCTCAAAGCTGTGTATAGTGCAAGCTCAATCCCGAGGGGTGATCTTGTGACAGCACCAACATGTTGTTCTGCTAGTTCTTCATTCGGTATGGGAATAGTGGGATCATTTATACTTGCATATGTACTTTGCACTTTGTGTAGAAGAGTGGGATCATTTATACTTGCATATGTACTTTGCACTTTGTGTAGAAGAGTGGGATCATTTATACTTGCATATGTACTTTGCACTTTGTGTAGAAGAGTGGACAATGGGCTACTTCCTTTCTGTAATATTTATTCATGTCCTGAAAATGCAATATGCTTGTTTTTTTTTTTAAATTAAAATATTGTTGCTGAAAAGACATATATTTTAAATTGACTATTAATTGAATTTTATTGTTGTGCATTTCTATATAAATATCAACCTTATCAAGCCTATCAAGGACCCCAATACTTGTAGCAATCCTGATTACAAAACTATCAAAATAAATAATGAAGTGTAAGGTAACACAAGTCTGAAATCCAAAAAAAATTAGAATCTTAGATAAATACATCTAGTAAGTACTATAGAGTTCTAACGTAGCCAAAGTTTTCCTGTGTCCTACCTTGCCTGCGCTCAGGACAAATCTCTCTCACCCACTGGGCCTGCAGCCACTCGGACCCATGTAAACACACAGAGGCTTATATTTATTATAACTGCATGGCTATTAGTTCAGGCTTAATATTGACTAGTTCTTACACTTAAACTCAGTCCATTTCTGTTCATCTATATGTCGCCATGTTTTCCATGGCTTTACCTGTGTGCCATTTACATGCTGTTCCCTGAACAGCGGTTGGCATCTCCTAACTCAGCCTTCCTCTTCCCAGAATTCTCTTTGTCAGATTATCTTGCCTATACTTCCTACCTGGCTACTGGCCAATCAGCGTTTTACTTATCAACCAATCCGAGCAACACATATTCACAGCATACAGAATATGCCACAGCACTCTAATTGCATGCTTAAAATTGTACAGACCAATCTGAATCACTGTTTTGTTACTTCACCAGAAGTTAATTCTGTTCCAAAAAGAATAATGTGGGATAGTCTTCAGTTCTGCTTGCATAATCAACTAGATAACATCTGTCAACTTTGCAATCCACACCGCAAGGTCAGCTTTTAAAATCACTGCAAAGAGGTGATAGTGCATGCCTTTAATCCCAGCACTCCGGAGGCAGAGACAGGTAGATCTGTCTGAATTCTAGACCAGCTTGGTCTATAGAGAGAGTTACAGGACAACCAAGGCTACATAGAGAAGCCTTGTGTTGAAAAAAACAAAATGAACAAAGAAAAATAAATAAATAAAATCACCCCTGAATTTATCCACACATACACATGCTGACTTCTAAGAGTATCTTCCTTCCTTCCTCCCTTTTTCTGTTTCCTTGCTTCCACTTAAATATTACAATGTAAAGCAAATATGCCTTAGTGTTGCTCTCTTCAAAAATTTACTTAGAAAGTTAAGTATAATTTATCTATTATTTCTAAGTAGAAACAACTTACAGGTCCCATATAATCCATATAAATAGGTCCCATCACTGCTCCATACACATCACTTCTACCTCACCCAACAGCTTATTACTCTTCCTCCAATACAGTGCCCACATTCTTCAAACAACCCAAATCTGAAATGCTACAGAAGGCCATATTTATAATGGTAAAATCCAATTCCATCAATCCAGGAAGAAGCCACTTCACCTGTCTGGAACCCAGTTAATAATATTTAGCATAGCTTAATCTTATGATGATGTAAAGAGATGGTAAGCATGCATGAATACAGCATGGAGATGGACACATAATGAACAATATTTGTTGACTCTCAACTTGTCATGAAGGAAGCTATTCTTCAATTATCCTATGTACAAAACTTCTTGCTTAGAAATTATGTCTTAGAATTACATATTGACCAAACAATTGTGATGGTGTTGTCTCATTTGAATGCACAAGTTAGTTCATTTGAGGATCATAAACATTTGGTTTTGTGTCTTTGGTTTAATTCCATTGTAGATTAAAATATTTCTTTTCATGAAATTGTGACAAATACTCTAAACATGCTTCCATCTAACCATTCAGTTGTTAGTTACCTTTGTTGAGATATAAACATCACAAGTAAATGTGTATGACTGATGAATTATTTTTATTTTAAAACGAGTACTCTTAGATTTTTATGTGGTAATTATATCAAATAATAATCACCTGATAAATCAAAATATCTGATGACTTCAAAGAACTACAATTTCAAGAAAGAAAGCAAAAATACACTGTTCAATTTTACTTTTTAGTACTTGCCTTCAGGAAATTGGCAGGTTATGAGTAACAATTTGATTTTTATATTTAAATAAAGAATTTTAGCATTTTGATGTAATAGAGAAGCACGTAAATTTCAGTATCATTTTGAAACTGTTAGTGCTAAGCTCACAATACCTTTCAGGATTATGAGATGGCTTGAGTTGCCACAAAAAGTACAGTTGATAATAAATCCCTTAAAGAAAAGAAACAAATGTCCCTGCATTGTCCCTATGAGAACAAGGAAGTCTATTGTGGGTTAATCCTTTTCTTCACCTATGTGGCAGGAATTCATAGATCCCAAAGCTGCTTCTACTGTGAGGAAACAAGGGGACAGAAAGGGGGATTTCACATGATTTACAAAGCTAAGAAAATGTTAGAGGAACCAAAATACTAATCTACTGAGTGTTTATAAAAGAAGAGAAACTCAGTTACACTCTCCACACAGGAGTTTCTGAAATTCTAAACAGCTTTTATTTCACAGAAGAGGTCACTAGAGTTTAGGGAGTAGGGAAGATTAAATAGACAGTTTAAGCTCCTGTAGAATAAACGTGGTAGAAACTGAATTTTCTTTGAATTTACAATGATTTCAATTTCAAATGATAAGGACTTGGATTCCCCAAAGTCGCTAGATCATTCAACTTGGAATAGAATTAATGGAGAAAAATGAAAATACGGCATTATGGTGATTATCAGGCCAATGTCAGCAGTGCTGTTGTTTATGCATGGGGCTTTTGTAACTTACTTGAATAGTATATAGAGCCCAGCTTTACCACTGTGCACTCTAATGCTAAAAGGTGAGTTTCTGGCTTAAGTATGCTAATATTTTTAACCACACTGAAAATTTCTTGTGTCCTTTCTATTCAAGTTCTTTATTAAGAAGGAGAATTTTTTTAAATGAAATCTTTTTATATAGAAGCCCTTCACATAATATAGAAAAATAATTGATCAAACTTTAGATGATTAATTCATTACAAGTTAGGGAACTCATGGAATGAGAAAACATGATGATATGCTTGAGTCTCAAAAATCTCTATCTAATCTTCAAGTAGAGTAAAGTAGAATAATGATGTTACAAAACAATGTATCCTATGGAATAATCTCTCTACTGTATTCAATGTGGTCTAAGTACATAATTAGTCTGAATTTAAAAGCAGTATTAAGAAATTCTAGATCAGATTATATAGTGTTGTGTTTTATCTTGTGCCTCGTATTTTATTAATGAACTATTACTCTAACTATTGGAATTTCATTTCATACTCACAGATTCCAACTACTGATATTCATAATATCTCATGGTGAATTCTACTGTATGAAAGACTAACATGAGAGATTAAATTCATGGATCCAGAAGAAAATATATCCTGTCTGATTTGCTCAGTTGACAAGCTGCCTATTTGTATTCTGTTGAAGATCTAGGAGTAGTCATTTGAAAGGGAAGAAGAAGTTATTGCTCTCTTGCATGTTGTCAGAGCCTGTGGTGGAAATATTCTTTGGATTATTTACATCAAGCTAATATCCTGATATCACTGAATATTTAACTGAGAACACATGGTACAATCAGCTCTCAAAACAATACAATCCAGCTTCAATATATATTTGCAATAAAAGAGAGACAAAAAATATTTCTCCATACACACAGTACTATTAAGCTTAAAAACTACATTTCAATATTAATTAAACATTGCATAAAACTTCTAAAAATTAAACTATTTTCCTTACTTCTCAAGAAAGGAAATGGATGAAGAGTATGTTTTATGTTTCTAAAGGAGAACTAACTATTGCTACTTTCCTAAACAAGTATAATTCCTAACTTCATTCTAAATACTTATCCTTATACTCACAATTAGTGTAGCTTTCATCTCTCATATAAGAAGCTTCTTTTCACATCATACAGAGACCATTACAGAAATTCACAACTAGAAAATGCAGAGAACAACTGACTGGGGTGTGCCCAGTCCCAATGTTATACCCACAACACAACAGCTACATCTAAGGCTCAGTTAACATCACAGAAGGAGGGTAGTAAAAATATAAGAGCCAGAGGATCAAGACACTTGCTGTAAAATTATGTCTTCTATAAATGACAGGGAAGCTATACCCAGAAATCTCAACAACACAGCCTTGTAAACAAGACCTGAATGTCGGCAACAGTTTATATGACAACATGGGTGGGAGGAATTTCATGGGGCCCCAGCCATAGATGAGTATTTATAGACAATTATCAGCTGGTGTGATGGGGGGAATTAGTCTTCACCAGAAATCAGGATTGAGACCTCTTGGTTATCAATAACCAAATGGTCTGTCCTAAAAACGTATGTAGACATGCAACTCTAAACAAACTTAGCAGATTTTATACACACACACACACACACACACACACAAACATAAATATAGTATATATGTGTATATATATATATATTAACAATATATACACACATATATAACAGAGGGCATTGACTTGATAAAGAGTAGTTGGACGGGAGTGATGAGAGAGGTAATGATATAAAGGTACAGATATATGAGACTTTAAACATTAATAACCTAACTTATACAGTAATATCTTGCTGAGAAGCAAAAGAAATTAAACAAAAATATTCAAAAAAATTATCTATGCATCAAAATACTGAAATGAATAAAAATGAATTTATCCAAAGCAACATGAGTGACTCGGATCATGACATCTTGGACAGAAAGAGGTCAATGAAGGAGTTTTTTCATTTTAAAAAACAATCACCTTTAGACAGTTTCTAGTTGTACTTAGAAGCTTTTAGGGCATTTTAAAAATAATATTTGAAATTTGAAACTAGCCAGTGGAATCTATAGCAATATTTAGAAAGATGTCATACCATACCACAAGTTGTGTGATCCTTTTACTTTAACCAAATTTACATCTGGGAAAAAATTGAGTACGTAATTGAAACTGTACAATGAGGAAGTACTGACATACAAAAAGTGAAATACTGGGTACAGAAATTGGTCCACCATTTGAACCACGAGGAAAGAGAAAAATGAGGTTATTGCTAAAGTCTCACCTCAATGACATTTATGGGATCACTTTTGATATATAAAAATCACAAAAGTCTTGCATTTTCCTACCAAGGCTGAAGGAAGTAAAATGCAACAACTTATAGAGACATAAAATGCTAAAGGAAAGTAAGGGATTTGTCAGGAGTTAAGCCACCCAAAGATTTAGTACCATTAGGTTGGGTAGTGGAAAATGGGGGAAAAAATGCTTATTCATGCAAATGTTTCCTGCACATGAAAGTTTAGTCCAAGAAGCAACTCTGAGACCACACTTCCAGCCATCAGAAGTAGACTTTCCCAACAAGAGTCAATTTTACTATGAAAACAATGTGTAAACAACTATATAATGGCTTGTGGTTTCATTTTGACTGGACTGGACTGTTTATAAATGAGTGAACACTGTAAGTTAGGTGACATTAAGTCAGGTGACATTAACTCCGACAGGAGCTAGGCTGAAACCTATTTCAAAGGTAACAAGGGCCAACAAATGTGATCCTTCTTCCTTTCAGGCTTGCGAAGTTCTGAAAGGGCTAAATGTCGGTCAAATTCTCTATTTTTATACTTTCTGCAAAGGATTATAAGATGACAAAAATGCTCACTTAGACAACTGTGCTGTCCTTTGCATTAGTTCATCATTCAATAAAAGACTATCTATGAATATATAAATGGGGAAAACGGTTCTAGTGGAGAGAAAAATCCCACGAAGGAGTAATGGTGTGGCAATGGCAGGGGTGTATGTAGGCTTTGACATCCGATGTATATTTCAAAGATACATACATCTCTGGGAATGCTACCTCTGCACCTTCTACTCCACAAAATGCATGAAGGGAATCAAGCAAGAGTATTTTACAACTGAAATTTTGCTGGATTATAAAACAGCATATAAAAGTTTTTGTTATATCACATGTTAATTGAAGTACTTCTTCATGTCGCTTGCAAATCTTCAGTGCTGAGATGCCAGCCTCATGGACTCAACACTCCCTTCCACAATGCTTTTCACTCTTTTAGGTTGAGTCACTTCATATACAAGCCACATCTACAAAATGGCTTATGAATAGTCAAACCTTACCATATAGAATTTTTAAAACAATGTTCCTGTGAGGAAAAGAAACCATAAGAATTGTAGCTGAAAAGATAATTGCAGTATAGCATATGCTGCTTTTTTGTGAGGGAAAACTACAAAGTAAAAATAGTACTATAAAATCAGGCACTTCTATGATGAACTATTTACTTGACACACTCTCATTGTGAGGTTCATTGTAACAGTTGGCTGGAGCATATTGTTGAAAGACAAAAGGCGAATGCTTTTACCACTGTATAAAGAAAATTAAATGACTCATAGACTAAAGTTTAAGATTTCAAACACTGAGACATTTCATATTTATTTTTAAATGTTTTTATTATGTGTATATTTGTGTGTGTGTGTGTGTGTGTGTGTGTGTGTGTGAGAGAGAGAGAGAGAGAGAGAGAGAGAGAGAGAGAGAGAGAGAGAGAGAGAGAGAGAGCAGGTGAGTACAGGTATCAATGGAGGTCATAAAAGACACTTGATCAAGAAAAAAAGATAAATTTAAAAACCTCACAAAATGGGGGGAAAAGCTAAAGCACACATCTGGTGACAGACTTGTATCTAAAATACTAAAATATTATCAACAACTCAATAATGAAATATGACACAAATTAAAAAATGAATAAGGTCCACATAGATAATTTTCAAAGGGAGATCTACAAATGGCCAATATGTGCATGAAAACGTTTTATATCCTTACTCATCAAGGAGATGCTAGTGGAAACCTGAAGGAGATAGTGTGTCTTAGCAAGTAGTCATGATGAAGGCAACCAAGTACCGACGATGATGGAGTGGAACTGAAGCCTTTGTACATCAGTGGTGGAAAAGTAAATTGGCCAAGTTCTTTGGAAAACAGTTTAGTTTCTGAAAAGGTTAAACTGCATTGCTATACTAAGTAACAACTGCACTCCAAAGTATAAGATTACCGAAATTCATTCCTTAACTGTTGCTAGGCTCCCATGAGCCCTCTTCTGACGTAAGTTCTGTTTCAGATTCAGTGTCCATCCTCACAGATTCCAGTTCCAGTACCTATCCCAACAAACCAACATCGTGTCCCCTTAGAAATGTTTCATTCTTCAATCTGCTCTTTTGCTATGAATTACCATTTGTTCTTTGCTGTATTCAGAAGTCAGCTTAATTATGTTTGAATTTGTTTTTCATCTATTTTAAAACACACTGAAAAAAGTTCTATTTACTGTTATTTTTAATCTTCTCTTGCAAGACTACAAGAACTAAAAAAACAATGTGTCCAAAAAAAAAATGTATACTTTAATGGTCCCAAAATAGAAGCAATTCACATTTCAGGAAAAGTGTAGCATATACCGTAAGAGAAAATTTTCTGCCATTTAAAATGAAATGCTAATCCATGATGTGACACAAACCAATCTTTGAAAAGTATAGTGAGTGAAAGACGGCAGTTACAACAAAAGTACACAATGTATGATTCCATTTAAATGAAATGTACAGGGTGCTGTAGTTCCCTGAAACAAAAAGTAATTACAGATGGCCACCAACTGGAGTGGGAGGCACAGAGGATTGTGGGAAATGGCTGTGATGCTTGAAGACTTTCTTTCAGATGATGAAAACATCCTAAAATTGATTGTAATGATGGTGAGGTAATCATCAAAATGAAAACCATCTGATTATATAGTTTAAATGTGTAAGTAAAATAAATCCAGGAAAAGCTGTTATAATAAAAAGGTGCCACTGAGTGGTCATACCTGAAGTTTCTGTATCAAGCACGGTACTTTCTCATACCGTCACAAAATGATCTGCAGCACTGAAGAACTGCATGAGTGGGAAATATATTTCTAAAGATACAGAGTAGTAACATTTTTATAATGGAGGTTGTATACCTATCCATCAGTTGGTCTATGTACTTGTGTATAAATTGTAATCACAATTCTTTGAGTCATGTTTTTCAGAGTGAGAGTTAAAAACAAATACTTCAAAAAGCAAGAATGAAGTTTAGTATGGTGGCACATAACTGGCATCCCAGTACTTGGGATGTGAAGGTGAGAGAGGATCTTAAGTTCAAGGCCAGGAAGACATAGGAAGTCCTTGTAACTAGTACCTAGGGAGGGGGGAATGGTGAAGAAAAAAATACCCATTTTCTTGAATAAACAGGAAACTTTTGTTTTGTGTTGCTTTACTAGTGGGGTCTCATCATGTATCCCTGGCTAGCTTGGAACTTGAGATCCTCCTGTCTCCCTACTCCTGGTATGAGAAGTCAGATTCACATTCAACTTTGGCAGCTTGGTTGCAATGAAAATCAACCTAAGTCAGCCCTTAGAGTGAGGTCCATATTACTGGGTTTCAGATTCCTGACTCTATCAGGGGTAAATATCTTACTTCAGAAATGCAGAAGGAACTGAACCCTAAAATACAAATAATAGTCCACTGAATTATGAACTTACAGACAAGTGAAATTCAATTCACAATATTGCTACAACTGCATTGTGAAGGTTCAATGACATTATTAATTGCATGCACACGTGACACCTAACTGTGAGTCTGAGTGGAGCTTATCTCTTGTTTATGTCTAGAATATTTGATGAATTCTTGTCTATATTGTACAACTATAGCTTGAAAATTATCTGGCAAAACAAAACAAAATAAATGCACAAACAAAAAAAATCTAATGTTTGCTACTTTGAAATTTGGGAAATTTTAAAAAGCCGGAAAAACAGTCATGAGATAGCCACCCATCTTCACTGTGAACTATACAATTCAACTTAATATACCAATCATGAAATTCATGGGAATTTAAAGCACTAAGAAAATCACAATCTTCATACAATTTGATTCCTTTTAGCTATACAGAGTAAAAATTCAGCAACGAGAGTCACAAACTTCTTTTCAACAGACACTTGGAATAAGAATATAAGCTGATGGAGAAAATTAGTTCAGATTTCATAACAATAAAAACTTGAAAAGGGTGAAACAAAGCTCTCTTCACAAAGACAATGTGATTGAGATGGCTTTTTGTTGTGATTACTCAAGAGGAATATTTCCATGATAAAGCATCTCTAATCCTTTGTTTAAAATTGGTTTTACATGGGGAAAAAATCTGAAGACAGGCAATATGGAGGTGTTGCCTTACAAAGAATATGTACAGTGTTTTGGACCATCTTTCTCTGTTTCAGGGAATATTTGTTTTGTATGCTGTCTCAAATTTCTTGATTAGAATCCCATAATGCATACAATATGTGTCATGTACAGAAAACTATAGATGAATCTCAGTTGCAAAAGGACTCAGAAAATGGTATTGACTACCACTTAAATATTAAAGAAGAGAAAAGTTTAAAATATTAATAGATCACATATTGAAGCTTTAATACTGTTAGTTAACTCTTACATCTGAAATGCTTCAATGGTTATTATAAGATCCATTCACTGACATAAATGATAAATGATTCAGCACTAATGAAAATTCTTAAAAATTTGTGGGAACTCCAGGAGTTATCCAGAGTCCTTCAGTTATGAAGCTCTAACAAAGAAATGGCTCTGGTTAAACTCAGTGGGTCACAGTGTAAATAAATATGATATGAATAAAAGTATAGAGAGGAGACTGGCAGGAAAGAAAGATAGGGAAGAAGGTAAGAGAGGACGGGATAAAGAGTAATCAAAGTCATAATATACAGGTATGAAATCGCGAAAAAATCAATGTAATCATTTCAAATGGGTTTTCCATTTCTGTTACAACAACTGTGGATTAGAGCAAACTCAAGAACCCAGCTTGAATTCTATGTTTGAGCTGCATAGATAAACAGAAGCCAAGACATAAAAACCATGAGATGAATAATCCTTTCTTTGTCTGAATTAAATTGGAAAACACACAGAAAGTTTTTCTTTTTTTTTCAAGATAAGGAAGGATCTTTTTTTTTTTTAATTTACAATATAATTTAGTTCTACATATCAACAACGGATTCCCTTGTTCTCCCCTCCCTCCCGCCCCCTTCCCCTTCTCCCCAGCCCATCCCCCATTCCCACCTCCTCCAGGGCAAAGCCTCCCCCGAGGACTGAGATCAACCTGGTAGACTCAGACCAGGCAGGTCCAGTCCCCTCCTCCCAGGCTGAGCCCCAGGTTTCAAACAGCCAACTCATGCACTGAGCACAGGACCCAGTCCCACTGCCTGGATGCCTCCCAAACAGAACAAGCCAATCAACTGTCTCACCTATTCAGAGGGCCTGATCCAGCTGGGGGCCCTCAGCCATTGGTTCATGGTTCATGTGTTTCCATTCCTTTGGCTATTTCTCCCTGTGCTTTATCCAACCTTGGTCTCAACAATTCTTGCTCATATAAACCCTCCCCTTTCTCGCTAATGGGACTCCTGGAGCTCCCCCCAGGGCCAGGCCATGGATCTCTGCATCCAGTTCCCTCAGTTATTGGATGGGGTTTCTAGCACGACCATTAGGGTGTTTGGCCATCCTATCACCAGAGTAGGTCAGTTCGGGCTGTCTCTGGACCATTGTCAGCAGTCTATTGTGGGGGCATCTTTGTGGATTTCTGTGGGCCTCTCTAGCACTTTGTTTCTTCCTTTTCTCATGTGGTCTTCATTTACCATGGCCTCCTATTCCTTGTTCTCCCTCTCTGTTTATGATCCAGCTGGGATCTCCTGCTCCCCCAAGCTCTCTTTCCCTCGACTGAGCGGTGGTGGCCCACGCCTTTAATCCCAGCACTCGGGAGGCGGATCTTTGTGAGTTCGAGAGCAGCCTGGTCTACAGAGAAAGTGTTTCTTAACATGGCTGTATTCACAAGAGAGCTGGGGCTTGGGCATGTACTACTGAAGTACAAAACATGCCCCGACTGTTCAAGACCCTGGGCTCAACCCTTAGCCCCACAAACAAAAGGCACCTAAGTGATCTCATAACATACTATTATTTCTCTGTTACCATGTCATCAAAACTGCTTGTATTTTCAGAACTGTGGTGTATCTGAAGGACATTCTGGCTAGAAAGAAACAAATTTGGAATTTTGGTGGGTTTAGAAAAATCTAAAATTTGTATATATGTTTTATATAAATTGAAGAATGTGGGACCACACTGCAACACTACATGACATTCTAGAAACTTTGGCAGCAGTCTGGCAATCTCCTTTTTTTATTTTTTTTTATTTTTTTTTTTGACTCTGTTATGCATTTAAGAACTGACTATACATCTCATTGTTGGAAACATTACTGATCTACAAATAAGAGCTCTACATAAGTTTCAATCTCTAGTTGATTCATCAAGACAAAGCTGGTAAATAAAGAGGAAAAATTACAAGTTGCTTACATCTGTTCAACATAAAATATTATTCATGATCTCCCAAGGCTGACAGCTAAGTCTTCCTCTGGATATGATACACGTTCAAAGTCAGTCACTGTGCAATAAGGAAATGGTATGTGAAGTTTTAAGGTTATTTCAGAGTAGGATGGAAGTTTTCACCTATTTTTGAGATACACAATTCTATGTTGATACATACAAGCTATAAATAAGCACTTATCACTGAACAATTGTTCATGGCAAAGTTGAAAATGCTGTTAAATGAATTAACCAATCATTGACTTCAAGAGTTTCATAGATGGATGTGTAAAATGAATTTTTATAAGATGACGTAACAGGACATGCCATTCAAATTAATAAAACGAGTAAAGGTAAAATATATATTTTAAGCAGTGTCTTCCAGATGCAACAGGACTGATGCATGTGTGGACTCGTAGAGACTATGACATTGTGCACAGGGCATGCACAGGTTCAAGCCATTCAGGGTTCTAGCACTGAGAAGGGAAGTGGACACAGTTCATATCTCTAACAAAGGAGGTATTTCAAATTGATAACTGCTCACAAAGTGAAAACCAGCTTCCTCTAATGGAAACTCACTAGAGAAAACTCAGCAGCTAAAAGCACTGGTTGTTCTTCCTGAAGTTCTAAGTATGAATCCCAGCACTCACATGGTGTTTCACAGTCATACATAACCTTAGTCCCAAAGAATCCAATACCCTCTCTTGACCTCCATGGGAACTGTATCCACACATAGGATTTTTTTTAAAAGTTTAAAATAGTAAATGCAAACAGTGAAAAGCTCTTTTTCAGACATTCCACTGAAATGCCTCAGAAGTTCTGTAACTATTTTGCGTAGGTTGATGAAAAAACCACGTCAACTTCAGAACTTAAATATGCACAATATCCAAACGTTCCCCCTCCCTCTCAAATGCAGACTAAGACAAATCTGCTTCCACAAAGTGTTTGGCAATCTATGAGCAGAAAAAGCCGAGGGGTCAGCTCCACTCATCTGCATGTCTAATAAACAGCATCCTGTAGGAAAAAAAAAATGTCACAGTCCAATTATCTTCCTCCGCACAGTTGTATTCATGCCATGGTGGAAATGGTTTGAGTGTTTTTCTCTGGAGACTTATGCATCTCTGTGACAGCTGCACTGTCACAATATGCAGAAGAGGCTCAAGTTGACAGGTCACATCCTGGATCTCACATTCTGAATGGCAGCTGGGAGATGCCAGAAGGTTTTCTCACAGTGGGTCTTCTCGGCATCTAGTATACATCTATTATAGCTCTCTTGGCCTTCGAGATAAAATGTGCTGTCCACAGGACTGTAAGCAGCCCAGGTCATATCCTTATCACTCTAGTTCTGCTCTGAGCAGCAGTGACATTCTAGGAAAGCATAGCTATGGCTCTGCAGGAACAGCACCATGACTTTGAGGATCACCGTGCCCTGTGCTTTATTGTGACCGCTGTTTACTGATGCCAGATATAGTGTTAGCACTATAAACACAACAGATAGGGTGGATAAATGCTGGTTAGGAGCACAGCTTCAGACAGAAATCTCTATACACAGTTAAGAATGCGTGTTTGTATGTGTGTGTTTGTGTGAGTGCATGGTGCATGTATGTGTGTGTTTGTGTGTATGTAGGTATGTGGGTGCATGTAGGTGTGTGTGTGTGTGTGTGTGTGTGTGCTTATGTACATTTAAAATTAAGACACTTCAATTTATAGTTCTAAAATACCACAGAGGCTACACCTGAAAATCATGAGCCCATATCCACCAGTAGAAAGTAATTCCCCATCTTGGTCATGTGTCTCCTGTCTAACACCAAATGGGGACACATAAGCCAACCACCTTACAAACTGTAAATGGCCAATGGGTGATTCGTCGGTATGTGCTAACTAATACATGGGCCATTTCTCTCAGCTCTTTGGAGTTACTCCTTTGTGCCAGGCATCCAGCCTTTTAGGCTGTTCACTCAGAACACCTGCAAGAAAAAACCTCTACTGTTCCTCACTGTCAGTGTGATCTTCGCAGGGTCCATGACCCTGCTTTTCTTTAAATGGGACCTTACAAAACAGTATTTCTTTGATGATATCTCTAAAAGATGTTCCTAACAGAAACCAAATGTTTTGCTGTTAGTTGTAAAAAGATGATAAGTTTAGATTTCCAAGCAGACATTGGGAAAAAAAAAAAAAAGTTTCCTGAGGCAAGAGGCCTGGATTGGGTCCTAGATTTTATCATTTGCAGGATTCTAGAGATCTGGAGCCATTTCACATGGATAATTATGAACTAGGTCTCTTGAGAATTTAAGTACAAAGGTTACAGAATTCTCCAGGTAGACAACAGATCACAAAATGCATGGCAGATTCTTAAAGAACAGGTATAGGTTCAGATCTAAAGAAGTCTGACTGTACTGTTGATAGACAAAAGTGTCATACCAGAGGTACAGCTTCCAGTGAGAATTCATCCTCAGAAAATTGTGAAAACTTTTAATTAGCTTAATTGGAATAGGAAAAGAATCAAGTCCTGTTTTAGATCCTAAACCTGACACATTTAACCACAAAGCAGTTGGATAACTTTGAAAACAGGCTAGGCAATTGTAGGTTCAGGGATGTTTCCATGCTGACATGTGACCAACATCCTCCACATAGGATGTCCCCTAGGTGCATAACCTCATTCCAGTGTTGAGTACCAGTAGAGCCAATGAAGAACTTCATGAACCAGGAGCTGTTCCTCAGACTTCCTCCTTCTCATTCAAAACACTTCTCTTTGATCTTGCTAGTCTATCCTTTGCATTGTCCCCCATACAGATTATAAACACAAACTCAATCATTTTCCTATTATAAACACATATATCTTTTTATCACTCCTTCCCTTAGCTACTTCCAACTAAATGCTTTAAGATTTCTGTTTATCAGATATCCCTTTGTTGATTTCGATTTTAGCATAGTAGTGAAAAGGCAGAAAACCAAAGACTGTTAATAGTGAAACATCTATAATAGAAGAATGGAAAGTTGTAGGTGAATAAGAAAGTAGATATCATTCTTTAAGCCTTAAAGGACTGGACATTTCTAGTGCATCCTTCAGAATGGCCACATTTCTGCCTAGCTGTATGTCCTTCACAGAGATCTGATATGCCTAAAGCATAGTTCGAAAAAATAAAACTATAGAAATTTTTATTTATTTTTCACCTAATATTACTGAGAGTATAGTCATGGCATTTTTGATGGGTTGTTGGCCACAGATATGTATCGATGAAGTTAAAATGTTTATGTGGTCCAGCTTTGAAATTTTTCTACCATTCCTAAAATTATTATAGTGAAACCATTCTCAGAGGCAAATAAGTCAAAGGTGTTAGAATTTAGCCTGGCCTACAGTTTTGCAACAGTTATGAGTACTATCATGTTGATGGGTGGACAGTGCAGACACGTATATTGTATGAGCTTTTACAAGATTATTACATTATCATTGTAATTAGAATGATATGTATCTTATAAATTGTTATGGAGATTAAATTTACAATCTGTATAGTGTTTTTAATACTACTTGGAACAGTATGTAGCTGGGTATATTTGCTCATACTTGTAATACCAATGTCAAAGAGCCCAAGACAAGAGAAAAGGAAGTTTGAAATCAACCTGCAATACATAGTGAGATCCTTGATAAAAGAAACCAAAAATGTGGCACAGCAACTTAGTATTGCAATATTCAGACAGATGTCCTTAAAATATCTGTGTTACAGGTGTCTCTGGTATACAAGGATATGCATAAATACTCAGACATGGCAGACACATCCATAGGCAGGCATAAAATAAATAACTTGAAAAGAACTAATCAGATTATTTCTACAGAAAATTCAACACATTATCATACCTAAATTTGCTGAATTTTACATTTTCTATGGCAAATATTGTTGATTTTGTTACCGAGGTCATAACTATATGAAGTGTTTTAAAAACAGCTTGTGAAAGTTAGGTCTGATGATAGTTTACGCCTTAAAACTTAAATTTCTAATTTTCAAAATAAATCTATGTATAGATGTTTGACTTGTATTTAATATCCACTGATAATTTTCACTGTAAGCATTCATTAAAATTAAGATTGCTGAATTAGCCCTGATAAGGTACTCAGTACTTAAAGGTGCTTTCTCACGAGCCTGTCAACCTGAGTTCATGGATCAGAGTCCATGTTAAGATGGAAGGAGAGACCCCTCGTTGTCCTCTGACCTCTACATGTGTGCTATGGACATACATACAACAATAATAAATATATTTCTTTGTTTATTTTGAAAAAGATTGCTGATTTACTACAGGATGAGTAATAACAATACTATTTTATTTTATCTATATAAATTTCTTTTGGAATTATTTTTATTTTCACTTATTCATGGAGCCATCTATGAATCACTTAGAATTGAGGATCTATATTTGACAAGTACTCTTCTGCCATGTAAACAAAGAACCGGACAAAGAGAGTTTATACCCACTGCTATGTCATCAGTGAGATTTCTGTAACCTGTTGGTCATATACAGAGAAAAGACTGTGTGGAGTGCTTGTACGTGCCAATCACAACACACTCCAGGATGTAGCTAGAAAACTTTAGGATTACAGCTTAAGAAATAAAGCACTTTTCCATATTATCCACTTCCTGACTTGAGTTTTCATCTGTTTCCTCCTGATTTCTGGGCCTCAATTCTTCTCCTCTTAATAGGAGACTCTTAATCCCAATGGTTATAACAGTTATATAATATATATATATAAAACAAGTGTATGGTCTATGTGACTTGATAGGGTCAAAGCCCTATTGATGCAGTCAGATGACTTCACCATTTCTAATTGTCTTCCTCCTATGCCGTCATTCATATTTATTTCATTCTCCCCCATGTTTTCGTTCTCCAATCTTTAATGTTCCATTGCGGCTGCAGTCCAGCCTAGCTCAATTGGCCCTAGAAATTCATGTCTGAGTAAGACTCAGGGAATCCAAATAAAAGGTTGTATATAAAGAATTTGCTCCATGAAACTCTTGATCTAAATTGTCCACCCCCCCCCTTTTTTTAAAGCAATTAGGAATGTATGAACAGGTGACAGAAAATTAGGAAGTGCAGGGTTAGTAAGGGTGGGAGAAGGATAAAAGAAAAGGTGGAGGTATAAGTGTAACTAGAGTATAATACAATCATGTGTAGAATTGCCAAAAATAAATTAATGTAATTAAAATTGCAAAAATATAGACAAGTCATCATTATATCACTTTTAAAGAAAATAAGGTATGCATTTTTTCCTTAATCATATTTTACATGATTGCCAGTGACAGAGGTCTGCTTGACAAAATGTTGTATAAACTGGACATGCAGGACCCACAGGAGGGGGACCACTGAACTTTGCAAATTGAAATGGTCCTTCAGATTCCTGCTTCACAGGGGAAACTGCCAAATATTCTACAGGACACAGGAAGAAGCAACTAAAAGATTCTAGGCCTAGTGGCTGAAGATGGATGCCCTAATGTTACAGAGGAACTTTGGATGACTATCCAGGCAGACAGCTGTCTCTGTCATTCTAGGTTTTTGGAAGTTGCTTACAATGTATTTCCTGTTTACTTAGGTAATATTATATCCTCTGGGGTCTTTGATGTTGTTGAAGACTAGATAGCTATAATTTCCTTAGTCATTATAAACGATAAATTAGATATGAAACTTTAGACTCACAAACATAGGATGGATAATAGAACATTTTTAAAATTTTGCCAAATATAAATAAACTAGATATAACTATAATTCTTCCTTGATAACTGTTTCATTATATGTAATTTTACTATGTTGAAGTTAAAACCTTCCTGTTTATTAGACAGAAAAGGGAATGTTGTGGGATAATACCCTTGCACACTGGTTTAATAAAACGCTGATTGGCCAATAGCCAGGCAGAAAGTATGGGTGAGGTGAGCAGATGAGGAGAATTCTGGGAAGAGGAAGGGCTGAGTCAGGAGTTGCCAACTAGACACAGAAGAAGCAAGATGACAAGGCAGAACTGAGAAAAGGTACCAAGGTACATGGCTAAATATAGATAAGAAGTATGGATTAAATTAAGTGAAAGAGCTAGTCAGTAATAAGCCCAAGCTAATGGCCAACAGTTATAATTAATATAGGCATCTGTAAGCTTACTTGGGGGATGCGAGTGGGAGAGATTTGTTCGAACTGCCTGCCAGCTGGGACACAGGAAAACTTCTCACTACACAGGAGCTTTGAGAAAAATCAGTCCACATCTTAGGTTTCATCTATTTTCCCATTAATTCTCTATGAACCAGTCATTCTTTAGAGGGGCTGGTAGGACACCACAGTCTTGGCAATTATCACTGAAATATAAAGCAGTGTATCTAGGGCATATGCCTGAGGGAAGCCTTCCCAAAAATGTACAAAAAAAAAGATTGAAGATATTTCAGTATCACAGATGCTTCCTATTGAAGATATTTCTGTATCACAGATGTTTCATTTTCAAACATGCTTTAGACAACAGAAACTGAAATAAAAATTAGGAAGATTTCCTGTCTCCATCAATAACACGAAGGAAGGAAATTGTTCTTATTTTCAGAGTGATCTTTTACAGTTTTGTAAGTTTTGTACTAAAATGTGTTCTGAAATTCTTACTCCACATACCCTTAACAAAATTCCACTCCCAGTCTTTTCCTTGTATTTATTTTTGTTGGTCAAATCTAGATCATCAATGAATTTTACAAAGTTAAACAAATCACCCAATAAGTATTTTATAGTCTCTGGTTATCCAATAAAATGGGAATTTTTTTAAAAATACAGCTTTGATCTTGTAACTTCTAGCTCAAAATCTCTAATAATTGATTCTCCATTTTTTTTCAATTTTTACTAATTTTTATTTTATTAGTACATATTTATTGCACCAAATATTGGCTCTCATTATGAGATTTTTAGATATGTACATATGTAATTCTCCATTAAAAAGAATAATGTTCCCTGATTAGTAAGTGGAAATCTTACAGTAGACAAACTTACAGGATGTTCTCATTGTTCTTGTTCCAATCTCTAAATGTTCTGATGTTTTCATTTATCTTCCTCCACATGTCAAGGCTTATTCATACTATCATCCTGTATTAAGGAATTACAACCTGCTCTCCAGGTTCTTAAATGTCACTTTTTTAATGAAAAACTATTGATTTGCCCTAATGAAACTAATTCTTTCCTTTATACCATTTTGTGGTATTTACCTATGCACCTCATTCTTAAGCAGGTTTTAGATTTGTACTACAAATTCAGGATGACAGAGATGAAGTCTTTCCTTTCTTATCACATGCATGCATCAAATTGTCTGTTTTCTATAAGTGTTATTATTATTAGCTATGTACAATAGCATTGAGTATAAAATTGGTCAGCAAGTTGAAGGGAGAGTTGAAAGCAATATATCTTTAGATCTTTGGTCTCTAGCACAAAACCTTGTATAAAGAAGAAAATGTTGCTAAAGTCAACTAAATTCCTAACTGTGTTTTTGATTTCTGATTTTGATGAATGACATGTAAGATTTTATTTATTTGTTTTTTGATGATTAAATTATTTCATCCATTAAAAGCTGGTATCTTATAATTTTAATTATTGTATTGAAAATCTGTCATAATAAATTTATTTTGTATTTTAGTGTCTTTCTAGCATGTTCATACTGAAAATTGTGGCAGATAGTAACAAATGGCTGTAATCCAGTATTATGTTACAAAATTATCTCAGGTGTCCTATGTCTCATTTTCCCTGCCTAGACATATAAAGTTCACAGTTACTAATTATAACATGCTAATAAGTTCATATATATTAGTAGAGAGAATTTTATTAATGGTAAAAACATTATTTATCCTTAGACTATCATGTGTTGTTAGCCACTTGCTCATAGAACTATGAGGTATTATCACAGTCAAATACGATAAGATATTTATTTTGGAAAAGCAATTGTCATTTTTTTCAAACATAAATAAATCACATTATACTTATATAAATATAGTCCAATGAGCAGGAATATGCACCAGAAAAGCTATTACTATTTTAATATTCAAATAAATATGGTCATTTGAAATTTAAAAACATTCAATTCTGTAAAAGATAAATATTGAACAACCAGGTTTTTGTAGTATAGTGTTATTAGTGGAAGTTTAGATTAGATTTTCTCTAATTCACTTTAAATTATGGCAAATCTCATCCAAAATTGTGTCTATCACTCATGAAAAATGTTTAAGTTGAATTTCAAGATGGAATTAAGCCATAATTGATACAGTGATTGACAATTAGTATTTCAGAAATAACCTATGGAGAGGCAGTCATGGCTCATCAACACATCATGTAGTCATTGCATCTGCCAAATTTAAAATGGATGCATTCCTTTGGGAAATATATTAGGCCAATTTATCTATTATTAACATTAACCAGAGGTGAAAGATAAACATCAGTTGCATGTATTCAGACCAAATTGAGAGAGATACAAAAGTAAAATGGAAAACAAACACAGACATCCACACTTCTTTCTTAAATCAAGGCAGCACAAAAGGTATGCTCACTAGGTCTTTCAATCAGAATTCTTTATATTTATTTCAAGACACTTTGCTAGAAATAAACAATGAATGTACTGAATCTATTTCAATGGCATTTTAATTTCTGCCAAGCTTTTTTTTTTTTTAGCAGTCATTATATCCTACAAATTCTTCCAAGTAACTTTATATATACCTCGGATGCTGATCTCTGCAAGCCCTTTGCTATAGGGATTCTTAATAACTATATATCAGAAATCTGAAAAATAACAAAAATAAGTAACAGGCTTTAAGTCATAGAATTGCTAAAATGTGAACTGAAAATTCCAGTCTGTGCCCTAAACAACTGTAGAGCTGGATCTTTCTGCATTAATATTAATATAACCACATTGTTTTCAGTGCATTATATTATTTCAAAATCAAATATTCAATTCTTAAAATGTAAGGTGTGATGAGTTCTAATTGCAGCATTTTGGGGTATTCTGAGATTATTTATGAAATACATTGTCCTAACTGATAAAATAAAGATAGGAGTAGATATGCTTCTAAACCTAAAGCAATAAAGTACTTTCAAAACCAAATGTAGTAAAGGTTAAGTAAATAGTTTTTCTTACTAAGTGTAGCCTGGACTTTATTAAATTTTACATTTCTGTGATAAGTGTCTAATCTGATATTTACATACTAAAATTGCAAAATCAAAGATCTTATTTTGAATCTTTAAGAGGAACAACTAATACTTAGAAATAAAAATAATTCAACCTATTGATTTAAAATATGTATAATTAGAAAAACATTTAAGAAAGTGACATCATTCCAGTGTAGATTTTTACTTAGTTTTGACAGAGTATGCATTTACTCTGAAACAAATAAAATCCATCAGAGAAAATTGCTACTGTTTCATGCTGACATTACAGGGAAAGGTTTTGAGACTCACTTTACAGTTTAGAGCTAAAAATACTCCCATGTCACTAGTTATCATTATTGACTTTACTTATAGAAGTTCTAAAGAAAGTCTTGAGAATTTTCTTATTAGTGATCACACACAAACAAACAAACACACACACACACACACACACATACACACCTTTCATTTTGCAAGTATTTTCATTGACAATGTGTAAAATAAATAGAGATTCTATGAGTCTTGTTAACAGTGACAAAATCTTACTATCGTTTGCATATCTGTCAACAAGCCTTACCTTTTATTACTTCTCCTAAATCAAATGATGTATTTTGAAATTCAACATGGCTTATTTTCTACAGACAGGGGATTAATGGAACAAATGATGGATATCATCTATCTGCAACATCTAAGATTTCAGCCACAGAAGGTAAATCTTCTAATTAAAGGGTGATATACTTTAGATGTAAGGGTGTGGTGGACCAGTATTACACAAATGTGAGGATGAGTTTAATAGATTTCAGGTGAAACAGCCAACATTATTATTAGCATAGTCCTGGAAAATCATATTTTAGACAAAACCAACTGATCACATTTTTGGTTTTAAGAGTAGTACTAACAAATTAATAAAGGGTGGGGGACACCACTGCAGGAGTCATAGGACTGAGAGAGGTGAGGAGAAATTAAGTGATACAGTGTATTAATGAACTAAATCCCCACAAAATATTAAATTGAACAGATGAGAAAGTAGGGATAATGATGAAAGAAAATAGAGTTATGGTGAGCTATGTTTGATTTTAAATATTAAAGAAAACAATATGGTCCTAGTTCATCACCTTTGTGAATAATTTTATTGTGGAATGAGGAAAAATGCTACTTAACACACAACTTAAAGGATCCCTGAGCATATGAGAGCTGAAATTAAACACCACAGTGAAGATATTAACTATTTTCTCCTAAAATTGTTTAGCATCTATATTGGACACAAATATCACTTCCTTCTGGAAATGAATCTTATAATAAAATTATCATTAGAGTTCTTGAATTAGAAATAGTATTAGAAGTGTATTAACTAACATATATACTAATTATAATACATAGACATGAAGAAATAGATGTGTGTACATGTGCAAACTATACTACATATTATGCTGTTGATATCTGGTCATATTAATATGTATTATTACTAATTGAAACATATTTCCTTGTATGGCATTTTATCACAAATTATTTTCCTTCCAATATACTTAGGTGCAAGTAAAGAAAGTGATATTTTATTTTCTCTTGTAATCTGGAGCCATATTTACTACTATATTTCATTTTATGCTAAGTCCTTAAGAATTTAAATTTTTCAAATTATGTAAATAAATTTACATATTGTGTAAGTTAATTATGTCACAACAATCATGTTTTTAGAGTAAAATAAAAAAACATATTCAAAACATCATCTCAAATATTTATAATAGAATAATTATAATCTTAACTCTGTGTTTAAGGATGACTATGTATCATAAGATTTTATACCTTATAAAAGATTTAGTTATAGACAATAGGACTAGAATAAATATCAATTTTTAGCAAACACTGTAAGTCTTGAAAGCTATTCAAAAGCATGTACCTAGGACAGGCTCAGTAGCAGAAAGAACAATTTAAGTACCTTTTCTTTAGCCAATAACACTTAAAGACTCCTCTCTAAGGATTATTATATAAAAATTCCATTATGCATACTTATATTTAATTGTCATAATAAACTAAAAGACAGGCATTAAGTAAAAGTGACTGAATTTCATTCCCAGACATTAGTTGGCCAGTGCTTTTGTGGTAGCCAATCTAAAGTATGATTACAGACATAATAAAAAGAAAATATTCTACTAAATGAAATAGATATTTCCAAAAGAGTGCCCAGGATTAGAAATATTTCATTTAGTAACAAGATACATTAGTGGCTCTCCAATTTGGCTTCTCCAACACCCTCAGACTCTCCTTGACATGGTCATCTACTCTGGTCCTGCTGCTTGCCCTCAATTGTTCACAAAGCAGCTGTCAAATTTTCTGGAAATTTGGAAACTGTTTAGTATTTTGTATTTAACGTGCAATCAGACATGCTGGGAGCATTTGAAGTATGAAGATGAGCAAATTTTATAAATCTAAATATTTCTCTTTACCCAGAGAGCTCATTGCTAAGCAATCACTGTCATACATCGCTTGAAAGAAAATGCCATTGATGAATTGATGCTGCCTAACTTTCTGTAACACATTTGACATCGTGCTTCCTGTATTTGTGTCAAAATAGATATACTATAAAAAAAGCTTCCTCGGTATTTGTATTCTTAAGAAGACACTCACTATTCTAAGGACAACTAGATAGCATTTTAAAAAAAAAAAAACCTAATCACAGTACGTGCCAAGTCTCCTTTCCTCCTAAGATTGTATGAATCAAATATTATATATATATATATATATATATATATATATATATATATATTTATAACTCATTCTACCTCTAAAACACATAAAGATCAGATGCATGGTTAAAGAACAGAGAAAAGCCAGAGACTTGAATGAATGACTCAGCGGGTATCACGATGGGCCAGGAAGTTGTGTGCACCAACACCTAAAACTCAGGGAAATTTGTCATTTGACTCTGCCCCCCTGGTATCATGAAGATATTCTGATTTTATTGGAGTAACGAAAAACTGATATTTCTATTTAAAAGTACAAGATTCGCTAATGTTGTCAATAACTTCATTTTAAAATATCTTTGCTGTTAAATATGCCTGTAGATTGGAATTAAATTGTTAATGATTAATATGTTATTCTTGTTCTATAAATAGAAAAAGGAACAGAAATGTCAATAGAAAGTTACTATGGAATCAGTCAGGGAGATTATGTCTTAAACTGCTATCAACTAGATATATGAAGAGTAGACATTGAATAATAACATATTTTTAAAGTCTTGATCAGGATAATACCTACTGGCTTGTTCCTCATGGCTTACTCAGCTTGCTTTCTATAGAACCCAGGACCACCAGCCCAGGGGTATACCCATCTACAGTGGGATAGACCCTCCCCACACTGGTCAGTAATTAAGAACATGTCTCACAGGATTATCTGCTTATGACCCTATCTTCTGGAGCATATTCTCAAATGAGGTACCCTCCTCTCCAATGACTATAGCATGTGTCAAGTTGACATAAAGCCAGCCAGCATAACTCCTACATGAAAGCTTATCGAGACCATCCAGTAAAAAGATCTGGGAAACACTATCAACTTTCCATAGACCCACCATAATGAGCAGAAGATTGAGCACATGAGAGATAAAGTTGATCACTCAGGAATCACTGTATCTATTAATGAAACGAGTTCTGTTTTTTCACCTCCTGTATCCTAACAGCATTTAAAAAGCCAAGCAAACTGAGGAGTCAGCACTTTTTTCCTCCATCTGAGAAACAAGGATGCAGGGCAAACTGCTACAAAAGGTAGCATTTTACCAGAACCAAGACCTCCTGGCAGAAGCTGCAGGAAATAAAAAGGCCTGAGGAACTAGAGCTGGTTAAGCTTTTAGGCTTTTGAGCAGCACAGTTCTTCTGAGCTTCATTCTGAATGAGGACTCAGAGGCTTCCAGTCTGAGGAAACAGGATCAGCGAGGAACTGGCAAAGTGAGGTAGCTGTGGCTTGTTCTCCTTCTCTGATCTTTCAGCATTTACCACCCCCCACAAAAAAAAGGAATAATACCTACACCATAATTCAATCATTCAAGTCCAAACACTGCTTTCTTATATAGATGTATTACTGGTGAAAACAAAGTATTCAAATTAAGCACTAAACTAAAAACCACATCACTACAAGTATTTCCTTACAAAAATGAACTTAGTTTAATACAAATTTAATATTCAAATTATAGGTATGTACAATACTTTCTCTATACCATCATGCATATTTGCTTTGGACAGATTACTATATATTTGCCAGAGAAAACAAAATTGCCACTAGGCCATTTCAACAAATCAAACAACGATGATATTTTTCTTACCCTATTGCAGTGGATTAATCCTTCTGAAGACTGTGAATATGTAGCATTATCATTGGTTAATAAAGAACTGACTGGCCTACAGCTGGGCAGGAAGAGATTGGGCAGGAGAGCCAGACTAGGAGAATCTTGGGAAGTAGGAGGGCAGAGTCTGAACTAGCAAGCAGATACAGAGAGAAGCAAGATGGGCATGCCATACTGAGAAAAGGTATCAAGTCATGTGACAAAGCTTAGGTAAGAAAAATGAGATAATTTGAAATATGAGAGTTAGCTAGTAACAAGCCTGAGTTTTTGGCTAAATACTTATAATTAATCTTAAGCCTCTGTGCGGTATTTGGGAGTGGCTGGTGGGCCAGAAACTTCCATCTACACACTATGTCATAATTATTAAACTTTCTGGAAAAATCATTCAACAAGAAAATTATCTAAATCATGTTAAGGAGTACCTCACAAACAGAAAATTTTTATATATTCTGATAAATCTTGACTGACTTTACAAAGTATAAGAATTGCTATTTAGTTATTATATAGAATTGGTTTGTTCTCTGGCCAAATACACACTGTAAACTTCCTTACTTTGTTTTAAATTTCATTTACAGGAAAATATTTCAAATGTGGATGATGGGTTGAGCTTTGCAAATATCATAAAACACCATCCATCAGTTCTCTAAAAGAGCTTGATTTTGCTCTGCAGACGTCAGCTGAAAGTCTGAGTAGATAAATGAACTTGGATTTAATGAAATGCTTCGGAATGCAGTGATCAAAATTGTGCTATTTCTTTTACAGTTGAAAAAATAACCATTCAAATTCTATTTTAAAATTATTTGAAAACTTGGGCTTGGAGTTTAGGTT
Organism: Peromyscus leucopus; assembly: GCF_004664715.2. Lineage (NCBI taxonomy): Eukaryota > Metazoa > Chordata > Mammalia > Rodentia > Cricetidae > Peromyscus > Peromyscus leucopus. The sequence goes on from NC_051074.1 coordinate 12,089,271, forward strand.
ATAAATCCTTTGCAAGGAAGATAGCTCATTTAGTTATTTTTTCTTGTCTGTAAAAAAAAATGACTTCTTTGTATCTTTGTCTAAGAAAAAACACAAGCCAGAAACAGATCAAGATGTAGTATAACTCATACAAATAGAGATGCATTCCCTTTTTGAATATTATTTTGCCATGATACAAAGGTTTTTGAATCAATGGTATTATATGTAAAACTTTGGCTGGGCGGTGGTGGCGCATGCCTTTGATCCCAGCACTTGGGAGGCAGAGGCAGGCTGATCTCTGTGAGTTCGAGGCCAGCATGGGCTACCAAGTGAGTTCCAGGAAAGGCACAAAGCTACATAGAGAAACCCTGTCTCGAAAAACAAAAACAAAAACAAAAACAAACAAACAAAAAAAAAACTTAAAGAGGAATGATAGCATTAACAAAGGCTATCATGCTAATATGAAGCAATATTGTTCTTTAAAGGGCTTGGTAGATGTAGACCTACTCCTTAAATCAGAAACTCTGGGCATGCCACTAAATAAGGACTTGTTGATGGTCAGTCAGGCTTCAAAATCGGATATTTGAAATAAGAGATTTAATTAGATTAGCTCAGACCTTATTTTTTAAAATTTCCATATACATTTATTAGCTATGCAAATGATATTGATGTTCTTATACAGAAAGTATATATTTTAATATTTTCAACACATCTATAATTTTACAACTACCCATTTCTATCATGAACGTTTATATTGTTATCATTTTGTATTCATTCTTAGCAATGAATAACTCATTTAATACCTAAAATAAAATATGGCCTTTGATTGTGCTCAGATATTTCACGCAGCTATAAATTTTCTCTCACCTGATTTAATATTTAAAGACATTTTATACATGTTTTGTGAAGAACAGTGCTTACTACAGGGCTCTTATAAAAACTGTGTCTGAAGTAAAGAGCATGATTTTCTGACTACCCACCCACACCCACATATGTGATCAATCCTTGAGTTTTCTTAGGGTAAATGATGGGGGAATTCGAAAGGTTACAAAACTAGTTTCAAGTGGATTGTTATAATAAATAACAAGCTATGGAAATGTTTCCTAATATCATCAACAGTCAGCTTAGGAAGTCCCATCTCAAAAGCTTGAGATCATTCAAAAGGTAGCAAAATTCCCCCCAAGCAATTCATATCATAATGATTCACATCCATCAAGCCTGGGGGATGTTGTGTCCTAATACAAACTTCTGGAGAGTATGCTGGAGGCCACCAATGTATAATCCCCATTCTGGGTCGTATCAACTTGCAGCAAATTTTTGTCTAAACAGATTCTTTTCTATCAGTTATACTGGAAACTCTCAGATCATTGTGAACTCTATATTACTTCAGGGCACAAAGACCTAATCTTCATAAGTGTTCTCATTGTATAGATCCCAGAGGATACAATAATGGAAAATAGTTTGACCAGTTTTCCTCTTTACAATGGCATTTGCATGTTCTATTCAGTATGCCCCCTTCTCTTGGCAATGACAGTGTGTCTCCTCATTATCACACTCTGTATCAGTGAGAAATGCAAGGACGTATTTCCTGTGTACACAAAATTAAATGAGAAAACCAGAATGGGAAAATACCAAACCTACCATACATCACAAATGAGAGAGAGGTGGGCTTCCTCGATCTACCTTGGCCCTACTTTTTCAGCTAGAATTGTTTCTAAAGACGGTCCTCATTTCAGTAGTTGTGCGATTGTTCTTCTTTTCTTATTACTCTTTGCAGCATAGACATTAGCTTGTAGAATCAAATAGCTCAGATCTTGGACATGTTAATAAATTGGGAATTTTAGTAATGTGTCTAGTATTCAGTACACACTTATGACACAGCATCAGGATTAGAATTACTGCAATTTTTGGTCTGTACTGCTATCGGCCCTTTAATCCCATAAACTCTGTTGTGACTCTCTGAGTAGTGACAGCTCACACAGCCCAAAAGATGTAACTCAAGTCCTTGCCAAATCTTTAGGCTAGGACTCCCAGCTGCCTTCCCCGCCTCTGCTCTGTCAGTCTGAGAATTCTGTCTTTCAAAAGCACATACATTTATTTTCCTCCTTGCAACTTCTGACTAGTTAAAGGTCCTGGCCAAAGAGGCCAGCTACATCTTCCTGGGGAAGGAATGACCATGCTGTACATATAGCTGGGGTGCATATTTTCATAATATATGAATGTTTGGGACTCAGGAAAATTTAAATATTATTCTGCTGCAGTAAATCTTCTTAAAGAAAATATATTTCATCTTTTATCATTTTGTACATTAAAGTATTTCTAGGAATATAGTCTGTGTCAGTTATTTCCTATAAAATAAAGATCTTAGCAACCTATCTGGTATAGGAGCATTTTCCAGGAAAAAAGAAAGAAAAGGTATTAGTTACTTCAGTAAATTAAAAAGTGTTAGCAGTGTTGATCCTTGCTGGTGGGACTTTTCTTAAAAACTATTCATGTTGTGCTAGTTGGCTTCAGCATACACCAGTTAACTCCCAAATTTATAAAAGAATACTTACTCTTAACAAATCAGAATTAAAGATTAAGAATTTTTTCTCAAACATTTATGATCTCTGCATAACTATTTCAGGCACTGCTGAGAAACAGATTTTTTTTTTTTTTTGGTGTAAAATCAGTGTGTTGTATGGGAATACGTTTCATGTGACCACGTGATTTCAGTGGGTTTGCAGATTTCTGGTGAAAGTAGTAAGATCATTGATGGAACGAAGGGTTGAACAGAAATTTCACGCAACAAATCATCTTACTTTAAGGAAAATAAACTTGAAAAAAGAAAAATGCATTATTCTTTAGAGTAAAATTTGAAAACATTAGTAGTGTAACATCAGGCCTCCAATTCTGGATGCTGAGCTATAACCAGTTGCCATGTAATTATTTCAGCTATTCACCAGTATTCCTATTTACAGCTTGTGCTCGTATGTTTTGAATGAGCCTAAACTCGGTGCTTGGTCTTAATGTTTGAACTATTCTGTCAAGTGTCATTGAAATTGACTGCCTAGATGTAAACTAAACAAGGAGATACCTACAAACGTGTCAAACGGAAGGGGGAAAATCCCAGGAGGCCTCAACCCTTCACAAAGAACTACTGTCAACTGAGTGAGGTTTGGAGCAGGAGAGGTGGCCCTCCCCAGGGAAGAAGCACACTAACCAACTGATGGTCCAGTGACAGATGTTTGGCCCTATGAACATACAGGTAGCCTTATATAGGCTCAGTAGGTTTATTTATGAATACATATGTATATATATACAAGTGCATATATGCATACAACACCATTAATAAAATCAGAGGCTATGGCTTTGGAAGAGTGCAGAGAAGGGGAACAGAAACATGATTAAAGTACAATCCTAAAACCAAAGACAGAAGTGTTGCTATAAGGACTGACTAAACAGACTCTGCTCCAACAAATTCTTAATTATTTTGTGACATTATCACTTTACACCTTTATGCTCTGCAGAAGAGGGAATGGATCTTTGTGCAGATGTCAGCTGTACAGTGATGATGAAGAGCAGTATATCTCTACAGGAGTGTGCTTCAAGCAGCACAGTCTGCTTTCATTATGAAAACAATCTGACCTTGACAATGAAAGCCTATACTGTATGAAACAAAAGCAGTGTACACTTCAAAGGAACTGACTAACAAGCGAGGTACAGTCAGCCTAGACCTTACATCATAGTCCATTGGAGTCACCCACATAGTCATTCTGGGACAATTTGGAGAATAGAGGCAGAAGTGTGGCAGAACTCGGGCTTTGTACTTGGCAGTTTAGGTCACTGGCATTTGACTGATACCCTCATCAAAAATAAAATTCTTAACAAGGGAATATAACTAATCAATGCTATGGCTGTGTCAAAACCTCCTGTGAAAACACAATGCAGCTAGTGTTTGCTCATTTTCTCAGAACAGACTGGTGATTTATCACCTATGTGCTCTTGGAACTGAGTCCCACTATGATACCTTTGACACAGTTCTGTGAAGGTGGACAGTGTCAGAGTTCTAGTAGGGAGTGGGAAACTGAAATGCTGGTACCTCCATGTACCGTCAACTTCTTACACCCCAATCCACACAAACACACCCACATAGCCTTTTCAATTATTTTCCTTTTACTCCAACAACTTAATTACCCTCCTCTAAGGACAATTTATAAGCTATTTACATTTCTCTATATAAAGAACCTGTTTTCCTCTATCGCTCATATATTGGAAGGTTAGGTACTAATTTTATAATTGACACTAAAAGCCTTTCAATTTATATACAAGTAAAATATTTTGGGGATTGGAAAAATCATTTCATATAAAAAATTTCTACCATGTTATACAATATTTATCTACAAATACTCACAAGGTGATATCAGAAGATAAATTTTTATTATTTTTCTTCTCTGTGTTTTAAGATGCCTGTTTGTTTTCTAATATGAAAAAGGAAAGGATGCGGGTTTGGGTGGGCAGGGAGATTGGGCGGATCTGGAGGGAGTTGGAGGAGTGGAAACCATAATCAGAATATAAGGTATGAAAAATATTTTTTAATGAAAATAATTAAACATTACCAAAAAATCCACACCAAGACAAAAATCACATAACTATAGTGGAGATCTAGCTCTGTGTCAGAGCACTCACCCACACTTAAGGGCCTGGGTTTGATCCTGTTGAGACGAGGGTGTGGGTGAGGTTGAAATAATAAAACCAAATGGAATTCTCAAAGGACCATAAGAACATTTTATTGCCAAACCCTAAAGCTTCTTTTCCTACAGCATATTTTCTTGCCTTTGTAACGTGATTCTGAGGTAAGATTTTGTAGAGTAGGGGAAAGCAAGAAAGATGAATTCTCTGGACATCGCTCACCTTGATCACTCATGCTATGCTCGCGAATGTTCTCAGAAACAAATAGAATCTATCAGAAATCCATTTCCGATATGGCTAATCTCATGGTCAAGAGCCCTCAATTTTTCTTTATTTTTACTATTATTACTGATATTATAGAACTTGCATTGCCAATAACTGTCTCTGTAATTTTCAATGTATGGCTTGACATTCTGCCCATGTGATAAACCACATTAAGGGCTCGGTGAGCTGATTGATTATGATCAGTCTCCCAGGAAAGCCTCTAAAAACTACTGTAGAAACAGGAAAAACTACAACTTTGTCTTGGTATTAAAGGATAAACCAGGGCCTTGCACATGGGAGGCAAGGACCCCGTCACTGAGACCCCTGCCAAACTGACACTTCTAAAAGACTTATCAGATGTCTGATTCAATAATCTTTTTTAATAAACTTAGGCAGTGTGAACTTATACTCTGTGTGTAAGCTCATACATTTGCTGTTTGCTTGAAGCCCATAACTGATTATTTAATGTACATTGTGAATGATCCAAATAAAATAAACACTCGTTTCTTTATATATGAATTAGACTAGCTTATGCAGATTAATTCAATTTCAATATGCACATTATTCTTCCTCTTTCGTCCTGAAAGTTCAGAGAAGCAAGGGAGTTTCTGGAGTTAGTTGCAAACTTGTTACCATCACTAGAAGAGTAGATTTTATAAGTAGAAAGATAGATTTGCTTGCTTTCTAAAGAGAGAGATAAAGAACGAGCTTGGAGTTAGATGAGGAGGATCTGGGAGGAGTAGGGGCATGGGAAATCATGATTGCTACATATTTGATTTTTTTTTTATTTAAAAAAGAAAAAAATGAGCAAAAATGCAAAAAGACAGAATAAAAGCCAAAATCATGTAATGAGTATAACTTATAAACCAAATGCATCCATTTCCTCTAGCTCTTTATATATATATAAACTCCTGTGATTACTAAATTGCAGCCATGGAATTTGGAAAATTATTAAAATCAAAAGTTTTTCGACCAAGGCTAAAATGTTTATAGCAATTCTGGAAACTATCACAATCACATAATACCATTCTAAATTGTTAAATTAAAAATTAATAGATTAAATAAATTGCTTAAAAATAAACAAATATTGGCAGAAAATATGCAAAATAAACTAAGTCACTAAATTATATTGCTCTGTTGCTTTTCTCAGACCATAAGGCAAATTTGTAATTATTAGTCTTGATATCCCAATTAATATAATACAATTACTATTTTTAAAATATATCTATTAGTTTTTGAAACTACAATATAATTACATTTTTCCACTTTCTTTACTACCTTTAAACTCTTGCTTCTATGCCTCTTGCTCTCTTGCAAATTCATGACCTCTTTTTCTATGATTGTTGCTGTGTGTGTGTGTGTGTGTGTGTGTGGTGTGTGTACACGTGCATGCATGTGGGCATTCCTCAACACATAAATGCAACGTACTCTATCTGTGATGTTCTGCTTGTATGTATGTTTTCAGGCCTGATTCTTTAGTGTTGGATAACCAATCGTGCTATTCACTGAGGAAGACTATATTTTCCTCTCTCAATCTACCTTAGACATCTTTAGTTATTTGTCTAGGGTTTAGGACTTAGGATGCGATTCACTGAGAAAGACTATATTTCCCTCTCTCAATCTACCTTAGACATCTGTAGTTATTTGTCTAGGATTTAGGACTTAGGATTGTTGTGGAGCCGACTCCCAATTGATATGTCCAGTTACTTTTTAATCACGATTTGCTCTTAAATTTTATCACTCTACTACCATAGGAAGGTAAAATTTAGTATCAGCTTTACAACTTAGTAGATACTGGAAATAAACTGATACGTATCGGCTTTATTAATTATTTATTGACAAAGGATAGGTCATAAGGCTCTGTTCTCGTTATTTGGATTTAAGCCTTTGAGGGGAAGGTTTACTATTTATAACTCTCCAAAGAGAACATAATTTCTAATTCATGAATAATTCCCTCACTTTTATTATTTTCATTGTTTCCTTAATTGCTCTACAGACAACTCCCAGCCAACTCCAAAGTGCTGCTTGTGTATATATTTGGTCTTTTTCAAGACAGCATCTTCTTCTCTGCTCACGTGTGCCAACATCCAATAAAACATGTATAGAGAACTAGTGTTTCCTATTAAATATGTAGAGGTGTGAATACATTGATCCTTGCTCTGATGAAAAGTAAGAACATATTTTAATGACTCACAATAGAGACATGTACAACTTGTGTGAAGATTGTAGAGAAACAAAACTCTTGGAAAAGGAAACAGAGACAGAAACCTGTGTGCAACAGGAACTTTTAAACTGAGATTAAGAAAGAAAACAATCCTTCAGGTAAATTTTCTGAAGACAGCGCAGACTGGTGCTGTCTTTTTTATGGAACAGACCCTGTTCCTTAACTGAAATCTTCAACAGATTTTCACTGATTCCAGGAGGACACACAAAATCTTCAAACAGACACTGCCAGTTCACAGACATATGGCCAAGGATTTCAACTTCCTTTATAAACAGTACTCACCTATTTGTAATCATAAGGACTGTCCTCTTGTTCCCAGGAACAGCACAGTGGAACTGGTAGGTCTCACCACAGTATGAAATCACAGGGAAAATGCACATCCAGGAAGTAACCCAGGATATGCTCATGACAAAAATGTACATTGAAGGTTTCTCTTTCTAAAATAAAATTTATAAATAAATTTCTTTTTCTCCAAATAAAATTTGAAAAACCTATTAGTCCTAATGGGAAATGGCCACAAATTTTAAAAATGTGTCATTAGCATTTTGATCACATTGAATGTCTCTTCAGATATAAGCCATCTACACTGTCATATTTCCTAGTATAACGTCAATAATGGAAGCTGCAAAGGAAATAATATTATTACTAAAGATTAATTCATTGGGAAAATAATGCTGCCTCAGGTATTCACATCTGAATATTCTCAGAGAAATAGAAATATTCTTTCATAAAAAATTTGCCTTTAGTTTAAAACAATTACTATGCATTGTCTTACTAATCAAAAAGATTAAACTAGAGCACATGTTTTATGGAGAAATATTACAGCTGCGTTGCACATAGGTCAAAAAAGAAGCCATATGGGAATGTTTTAGGGCAAGCTAAAATGAAAACAAATAAGCCATTTTCAGAAATTACTTGCAGTGAATATTTTCCTTTTCCAAGTCTTTTCTTTTTGCCTTTTCTTTAGGTGACTTTGAGTTGATTCAAAACTCCAGAACAATTTGCTTGAATGGCTACAACAGACTCCATTTCCTCAAGTGTCCCTAGGAGATATTTCTGCTTATGTTTGATTGGACACTCTGCTGGGATCTGGCCCGATTCGTGCTTCTGAAGACTAGTAAGGCACACACGCAATTTCCCCGAGAGAAATGCCTTACATTCACCCAGCATTTTATCTATCTTTGCACATGTTTAAGTGGGCAGATTTCCACATCGGAATGACAAACTCAATGACTGAAATTTGAAATTGGTATCATGTCATTAGTAAAATTGAAAGAAATGGCTGATTCTATAAGGCATGAAGATTTTTTTTTTATTAAGACCTATAACTGTCACAGACTCTCACACACTGAGTACTGTATAGTTTTCTTTCCTTTAATTGAAAAATTTCCCTTACAAAGTAATAGTCTGCCACACAAGGATATCTCTTCCAGAGAGGTGGGGGCAGAGTGGTCCTTGTTTAGTTTCTTCTAACTTATTGTTTCTCTCCTACCTTAGTGAGGAATTATGTTCCTGTGAACATAATTTGTAAAGTGTTAATACAGGCACTTTTAAGAGTAGATGACGAGATAATATTCCAATTACTCAGCAAATTCCTTGAAATTTTAGTTCAAAACTTGTCTTCTTCAACATAATTTTATTTGATGAGACATGTAAAACAAGAAACAATGATGCTATCTGCACAATTGTAAATGAGTTAGAATATTATGTTCCATGTGAATGAAAGAAATGATGAAAAATTTAGTCACTTGAAGAAACTAATGCAAAAGAATATGTTTTTGACACAAGATGAAATTACTAGAAATAAGTTCAAGAAAACACATCAAATAACAACATGATTACGTAGAAGGGAAATTTTGTTAGGTATCTGGCATTGACAAAATGAATTTCTGGGAACTGCAAAAGATTCCAGGTTGCATTTAAGTCAGCAATGTGTCATGACTAAGGGAATTCACTGTATATCGACACTGCAGTTTGTGTGCATGTTTGTTTAGGTAGCATCTCATTTTGTATCCAGTACAGCCTTATTGTGTAGCACAATCTTTCCTCAAACTGACGATCTTTCTACCTCAGCTTTCCCACATTTATGTTTTTGCCATTTTATCGCTTGCCTGTACATTCCTTTTGAGATCATTATATTTATTTTAAATGTTATGTGTTTTTCCAAATATAAGATTAGTTTCTGTATTTTCCACAAAAATTAAGGAAAAAATCAAAAGTAATTCTTAAATATATTACTTGGTATAATGTGTTACTAAAGCTATACTAGTATACAAGATCTCCATACAAACATACACACACACATACATATATATATATATATATATATATATATATATGAAGATAAAGGAGTGTATATTTAGTATATATGCATGTCTATTGCAATTTAATATCTATGTAAGCAACAAATAGAATATGGTTCATGATTTTTCCATAAATTTATATTTATTAAAAGAGATATGTAGTTTTAAAAAGTTTATTTTTATGGAAGTACACAGAAGAACTCAATTCAGGGGCAACATATCTATCTATCCATCTATCATCTATCTCTATATCTATCTATCTATCTATCTATCTACCTATCTATCTAGATATATCTGTATATATCTATATGTATATTTATCTATATATAGAGAGATATATTATGTATCTACCTATCTATTCATCCATCTATCTATATGTTAACCTTTATATGTGTACAAATATACAACTTTGTATACATGTATGTGTGCATAAATGCATCTCATTTACTGTGAGGAAGAAACATTTAGCTGAGTAGTAATTATTTTGAAGTGTATAGACATTATTTTTATTTAAAAATATACTTTAAAAGGGAATATTTATGAAAGTTGTGTCTGCTTTCATAGTAAACAAAAGAAAAAGCTCAGTTAGCCTTTTAAGAGGCTGCAGACAAGGAATACCTGAGAATATTAAAAAAAAAAAACTTAGCACAGAAGTGAGCATGGCATTACAGTTTTTCAGATCCTGGGTAGACAGGTTAGAGTTTAGAATCAGTAAAATTCAGAGGGCAAAGAAATGCAATTGTTATTAATGTCTTAATGTCAGTATTCATAGTTTGATGGTTATAAATCTGAGACTTAAAGTTGAAAATAGTTCTATTCCAAATCAGCAGAGCTACATTGCAAATTCCTTACTAATAAAATTTCTCAAAAATTCTAAAATAGTCCCTAAAGAAGAGGGTCAGAGGAACCAGAGGGAATAGGAACATCATGAGGACAAGGCCCACAGAATCAACTGAATAGGACTCATGGGAGCTCACAGATATCAGGGAACCTGTAGGGGCCCAATCTAGATCCTCTACATGTATGGTGTGACTAAGTATACAGCTGAGTCTCTTGGTATTCTTGTGTGATTCCAAACGGTGGAATTAGAGGCTGACTGTGACTCGTTTGCCTGCTTGAGGGATTCTTTTCCTCCTACTGGGCTCTCTTGTTCCAGCCTTTGATACGATGGCGTGTGCCTGGTATTATTGTAGCATATTATGCCGTGTACATTGATGTCCCTGGGAGGGCTTGCTCTTTTCTGAGAGGAGACACGTTGGAGGGGGGGGCGCTGCGAAGGGAGAGGGAAAGGGGAGTGGACTCAAGGGAGAGGGGAGGTGGACAGGAGAAACTGGTGGTGGGGAATTAGGGGAAATTGTGGTGCAAATGAAATATATGTGGGAAGAATAAAAAATACAAAATAAAAAAATACTGTACAATGACTTTAAACAAATGTTATCTCACTCTTCAGCATGTATATATGAACTTCTATCTATAAAACACTATGTCTCCCAGGTAGTGACAATGAGGGAAAGCAGGAAGGCTGATCAATCCAGCTACCACCAGGCCCAGAACTAGAGTTGGCCGACCCCAACATCCACTGAATGTATGAATTGTTCAAGCATGTGAAAGGGAAGAAGTTACAGATCCAAAACAGCAGGGTGTCCATGACACAGGATATCTAAGAGGAGCCACAGTGAGAGCTCATTATCAGTGGTGTAGCAGAAGCCGGCCACCTCAAGCCAGACCAATGCCTCAGGAACAAGATGAGTTGCAAGAAAAGATGAATGGACTAAAGGGTGTGTGCCTCAACAGCTTCGACAACAAGATCCTTCTTTTTGCTGTTGTTGTTTCTTTATATTTCTTTTAAATTTACTTTTGAATTTTTGGGGGTGGTGGGGGGGGAGGTTGCAAGTGCAGATTTGAGGGGACAGGGAGATAAATGGGATCAGAATGCATGATGTGCAATCCACAAAGGATCTATAAATAGTTAGGGTAAAAAGTGAGATAACCATGAAGCATATATTTTGTACTACTTCCTAGGGCTTTCAAAAATTTAAAAAAAAATGAAAGTTGATAAATGATGATTAAACCTTTAAAATGAAAATTCTGAATTCAGTGAAATGTGAGCAATTATATAGTCAATTTTTCTTATTATTGCTCAGTATTCTGATAGTTATTAGATTTTAATTCCAAAGATTCATTCATCTCTTAGATCACTTTCACTTTTTTCAGGACTGCTATAGTTTTCCTCTGATTTCAAAAATGATTGTACATTATAATACAATCTAATACTATTCTGAGTTTGGTGGATGCTAGCTTCTTTTTTAGTGCTAAAAACAGAACTAAACTGAAGAGTTTAAAGTTAGTAGTTTCATTGTTCTCAGAGGACAAAGTTAAAATAATGAAGTCTGCTTATATGATAACCTAGCATTTACTCTTATATTCAGGAACCTTGATTTCCATTACCACCTAAATATTCTATCTTTAATTGCAACACTCAGAAAAACCATCACACGTCAGTCAGCATCATAGCTCTATCTAAATGATGTTTTCTGGTCTCTTAACCTTTCATCAGTCAGTTAACTCCAGTAATCAATAGAGGACCTGAAACTATTTTCTTAAACTGTTATACCACAGTTTTTCACATGAATAAGCCAGTAGTACTTACTTCTCTGAAATAAGTAAAACTTAACAGGTCTTTTAGGTTTTAATCTTGTTAATTTCAGATGAACCTTCTTGCTTTATCATTGCTTTTTAATCTTGTTTTACCAGTGTTCACAGTTTATTATTCTATTCAGAATTCTAGCTACACAAAACATGTTGAAATGATACATTGCCAGTAATGTTATTTTTATGATTCCATAAATGAATTTGCTTTTTGATACACCATGTATGCCCATTTCCATCTCATTTGAAAGGTGATTGGGTACCCCGAAACTATTTTATGTTTATGCCATTGTTCAGGATTCCATCTCTTTACCTTACAGGAAGGTATGCAGTTACATGAGTAAGAACAAAGTGACACACCTTCTAGAAAAGTCAAGAATCACTCCGGTCAAAACTACATAAAACATGGTAACCACGATTTTACACGTCATACGTTGTGGCTACAAGATTTATCATAAAGCACTTTGGATTACAGCACTTACTAATTACTGAAATAGTTTTCAAAAATATGTGAGAAAAGTAAATAATATGAAACATAAAATATTGATCACTGAAGTAAAAATAATTAATATTTTAACATGTAACATTTGTGCAGGGTGAAATAAATATGCCTATTGACTTAGTTACTAGAAAGGCAAGGCAGGAGTTTTGCTTGGTTGACCCAGGAGTTAGTAGCCACCCTGGGAGGTAGCAGATGGTTTCAAGCGCAAAAAGAAAAACAAAGTAAGTAACACATAAAAACACCCATAATACTTCCATTAATATTTTGTTAAATACATGTGTTTCCAACTGTGACTACAGTTGAAGTTTCGATTTCACGATCTGCTTTTGGTATCAAATTGAGAAATATTAGCCAGAATCTAGTGGCCATATTTTAGTTGACATACTAAGTTTGCTTTATGTTCTCTCTAATCAGGAGTTGAGTATATGCTTTCTAGCCCTAATCATCTATCACTGGAGAATATGTCTAAAATTAGAAAGAAGTCTATTTTTTCAGAATAATATGATACTCAGCACTGATGAGAAATATACTCAGCACAGAAATGAGTTTTAACATAATACATCTTAATTGTAACCTTTGTTGAGAATATATCATTCTTTTCAGTCAAATTTTAAAATAAAATAATATGTACTCATTTAGAAATAAATGTTAGTTTAGTTATAATCTAAGTGCATATATATATTATAATATAATACAATATAATATATATATATATATATATATATATCAAACTTCTCACCATAGTAATGAGTATTGAATATCCAATTATAACAAATTTAATTGTGAACAAGATAGTTCCTTGTAAGAAACTCCAAAGGCTTAACTGGGAAATGGTAATCCTTTTCAGGGAAATATTTCAATAATAAAACAAAACAAAAAATTGAGCATAGTTCCTATTATACAAAGAAATTATTTTAATTCTGGAATTAGATTTTTTTCTTTTAGGAATTCTATCCCAGCATTTATTTGTTCTCCTCAACGTGTCTTTTTGTCCACATCCACCATGTCTAGCCTATATCTTTATTTTCCTATGAGTAAATTAATTAAAATATTCATTCAATTGCAAAATGCACCATTCCAGATTCAGAAATATCATTGTACTTCAAGCATAATAAAAGCGACTCCCTCCTAGCCAGCTCCCAAATTACTTTCCCAGTCTGTGTTTCAGTATTCACAATTGCTCTGTGTACATTCAGTTTTCATTTTACTTTCTCAGTGCTTCTCTCTCTCTCTCTCTCTCTCTCTCTCTCTCTCTCTCTCTCTCTCTCTCTCTCTTTCTCTCTCTCTCCCCTCCCTCCCTCCTATTTCTCTCCCCCTCCAAACCCACATTATTTGTCTCTCCAGTCTGTCTTTTGTCCACCTTCCCCCATCCCTCCTTTTATTAATCTTTACAATTGTTATTCTGTTTTCAATCCTAGTCAAATAGTAAGTCTACATTTGGAGCTTTGTGAACTTGAGGAAGAAATTATGCATCCCTGCCATTATGCTTTGTGACGTCACTGGAGTATCATTGAGCCTCTGCATTTGTTAAGGTCTTCTTCCTGTTTGTATTTACAGTATTTGATACTTAAGATACATTCATAAACATACAAAAGTATTTACCATTGATATATTTATTGAACATACTGTGTGCCTGATCACCCCTGACCCTTTTGTCATTACCTATATTTAAGTAATAGATTAGTTCTTCTATAATTTTAGTTATGAACTTGTTTTCTTAAATGGGAAATAGTACCTTAATTTGTAAATGGCAAGTGTGACATTGGTATGAAGCATGAAGGTGCATAATCTCAGCTAGACTCCTGTCTTATTAGTTGGCCTCATAGCTGTAGATCGACCTCAATTGCCCCTTTAACAATTCTAACATTTACGTGTCCATCAGACTGCCTACTAGACAGTCAGCACTCTGTTGCAGCCTGTCATTTAAAAGTCATCAGTTTTACTGCAAAGTCTTATTACCCTCAGTCACAGGAAGAAATTAAAAGCGGCACTTTGTTCACGAGCAGGCATCAATGTCAAATTCAACAATTTGATTTTCCAAGGTGGGTGAGTAAAAAGACTAAGCATGCAAATAAAATACATATTTGAAAATATAGAAAGCATTATAAAATCATGAATATGTGTTTATTTTTGGAGGTTTGACTGATGTTCCTTTGTGTCTCGAGAAAATCTTTAGTTACGTGTTCCATTGTGCCAAGGACAGCCCGGTAGTTTCCAGCCACTTACCCTCTGACAGCATGAATAAGTCTCAGTGATGGATAGGCAGTCCGCACTTTCAGCTTATTCTTAAGGATTAACGCGTTAACCCATTCCACGTGCTTCTCCCCTCCTTTGACCATGAAGGCAGGGATCCAAAGGACACTGTCATTCAGCATGGAAAGTCTATGCACAAATTTTTCTCTGTCACTCTCATTCCGAAAGCCTCCAAACGCTCTTTGCACAACTGATGGGTTCATGGTGATAAAATCTGACTTGGTCCCCACATCCGCAGCAAACTCCACCACAGGAGCTAGATTACACCTAAGGAAAAATTAATAGAAAAAAGGGGAAAATAAATATGAAAACTTCACTCGTAAAATGGTGTGAATGAAAAGAATGAGGAGCCAGCATGGTTTCATCAGTAAGCATAACAAAACAAAACAAAAAAATCTCCCCAAAATAGTCTACCTGGCAAAATTACACATTTGATAAATTGGCAAAATATTAGAAATATTACTTTCAATAAAGATGTTAACTCTCAGTAGGGGTCCAGTTTAGCCAATCTGTTACATGATTTTTGTCTTCACAAATCCATATAATAAGATTTCATAATAAATGAATTTATAATGGTAAATCTGCAAGGGCTTTGTGGTTACACTGCAGGAAATCTAAGCTATATGTTAAGTGAAGAAAACACAATGTACGTGGTGGTCAGATCTGTCCTGTTCATCAGGGATGGAGTCTTTTCAACACATTTATAAATATCACTAAATAAGTTTGACTTTTTAATGCTCTGAGATATGGGAGCCTATACCATTTTGTATAGTACTTTCCATAAACATATTTACAATTGCCTTCTATGGGCCTATATATTGAATAAAGTAATAAAATAAAATTATCTTGTTTGGCCTGACTTTCTGAGATTTGAGTGCATAGAAGAAATAACCTCTCTACTTCAGAGGCTATGATGTAGGCTCCTGCATTCCAGGGCCTTCTGTATCCCTGGGTTCATATGGAGGAAAGGCACAGGATATCCATTTTTGATATTTACCATGGAATCGTGATGCTTTAAAAAGAGCCTACACCTAATCTTATTTATGCAACATGATCTGATCCTTGTATTGAAAGACAACTTCGGAAAGCACCTTGAATATATGCCCAACGGATTTCTGATGCTGTATTCTTAAGTCAAGGATCCATTAGCCATGGATCCTTGACTTAAGAAACCCTTAAATATCCTCATTTTAGCTTGTTGGAATGCATGTTTCAATTAGTTTGCAAAAGAACATTTAGATTTGATAAGTGGAAAAAAAAGGGACACAAGGTTGGAAGGTCCTGAAGGAGGAGGAGTAGATCCAGGAGGAGAGGAGATGGGGGTCTGAATGATCAAACTTCTTGTTCAAAATTCTCAAAGGACTAATAAATAATAAAAATTAAATTTTTAACCGAAACTTAAAAATCAGAAGAGCTAAAAAAATATTCACCAATTAGAGCTCAATACTAAGTGAGAACATTTTCTACTTTGGAAGCAAAAAGAAGCCTAATAAAGCTTTTGTTTGTTTGTTTGTTAAAAAGTAAGATAGATTTAGAGAAAACAACAACAACAACATATTTAATGCAACTAAATAAAGTTAAATGTGGACGATGATGACTTAAAGACTATTGTGCATCCTAATGATGTCAAAGTCAAAAGCTACATCCATAAATTCTCACCAGCATGACTGCCTAAGGACAGTTGGATAAAAATACCAATAGACATGCTAAAATGGATGGAAGAGGCCTTATCCATACAGAAATAACTACAGAAATGCAGAGTGGGAGAAATAGTCTTCTCCAGAAAGCAGCACTTCAATTGGTAATCCAATTCCAAATGGTCATATGTATGAGTAAGCATTATACAGACTGAGAAGGTTATATCTAGGAATATACATATATATGCATAGATGCATATAAAAAGTTAACCAACAAAATAATTGATGATATGAAAGAAAAATAAGGAGGGCTATATGAGAAGGTTTAGATGGTGGAAAGAAAAGGAAGAAATGATGCAATTAGATTATAATCTCAAAAATAAAATAAAAAAAGAACAACTGGAGGTGGGGGAATAAATAAAATCACAAGCAGTATTTTGATAACTTGAGCATAGCTCAGTCAGGCTTCAAGAAGTATGGTAGCAAATATACCAAAAATAAGAAGACAAAAATGATACATCATAAAATGTAGCTATGCTGGCTATAAAAGGCCAATTTGACACTCCTTTGTGAGTGAGTAGCATGCTTTTTTCCACTGGAAATAAGGACTAGAACAATGTCTACATGTAACTGGCAAATTACTATGTGGATAAATTGGATATCTAGTCATAGAATTAGCTGAACTGCACATGTTCAAATAAAATATTAAGGAAGCTACCATAGTAAAGCAGTGTTGCTTCTCTGCACTGAGTCAACTAGCTAACCTCAATGATGTAATCAGTAATATTGCTGATAAAGCAAGACTATAACTGATTCTCAATGAAACATTTCAGTCTTTCTTAATATCTTCTTTGAAACTGAAGCATTCAGAATTAAACAGAGTGTGACTCAAGAATTTATGAAGCGCTGTGTTGTTACTCAGTTTATCTTAACACTATAAGACAGAGGTGGCCAATTTCAGAATGATACATTTTTTAAGACAACTACTGTGCAGGTATGAGCAGCTAATAGCCATGAGTTCCTTTGTCTTTAACCAAATCAATTTCTTGTACTTCCAAAATATTCTTGGCAAATAAAAAGGTAAGAAAAATATACACAAACTTGGATGCCTTGGCAAGCTTACTTTTAACTCATAAATTCCCTGTTGGTGCTGATTCTACATTATTGATACAGTATTTGACAGAATAAGGATGGCACCAACTTCACTCTAAGTATATGAATTTTCTTCTGTGATTCCATACTATAAATGATAGTTTTTCTGTATGCCTCATGTGAAGTGAAAATGCTTCAATTTTTCAAAGCTATATAAGTTACCTTATAATCCATGATCACATATAAGCACATATGTCTGCAAGAAAATTCGTAACAGTAAAATACCAAACTCTTAGAATGGTATTCCTAGAAAGTAAGCAACACCTAAAATATTCTTTAATAAAATTGACTTCCTGTGATGTTTGTGTTTTCTAATTCAGGGCTGTCTTTTTCTTCCTGCTTTTACTCTCATGTCTTCTGTTTGTGGAACACTGCTAGAAACCAACTCTGAGTAACTTAGATGAGGAGTTCTTTCTTGAAAGAACGGTAAAATTGCCATAGCCACCTTAAATCTATTAAGTGTCCAGTGGCATCCTCATCCATTCTCTATGGCCAGAGCACTCCTAGACATTTGGGAATCTCACTGTCTTCAAGGCTTCCTCTCATTGTTTAAGGGTAGGAATAGGAACTTCTCTTTAGTTTACTTTTGATCCCATTGCCCCTCCCTTCCTGCCAAGTATACAATTAAAGTAACTGCTTTGTTTTTGTTTTGCAGTTGAAAACAGGCCCTTTACTATGTGAGTGGATTTATCCCAGATAACAAGACTGGTAAGTCAGACTTGAAGGAGTTCCAGAGAGCAACAAATGTCCCATTCCTCACTTAGCATCAATTTGCAGCTGCTGCCACTTTCTAGAGATTCAGTACCAGGCATCCTCATTGTCAGCAGTATATGTCTTGCTGCTTGAGTGAGCTGAATGATGAGTCCTAGCCCTTCAATTAGCACAGTGAGAAAAAATCTCCACCCATGATGATCCCTTCTGACATGAGCTCCAGTCAGCGACTGAACTCTTCTTGTGATGTCTCTGAAACCTTTCTGGTAAGCAGGTACACAGGAAAACACTGTCCGTAGAGTCCTCTAAGCTCTTCTGAGTTATTTCCTGTTTCCTAACACTGCAGCTGTTACCTCTGATGCACCCACAATAGGAACATCTGAGAGACTTCTTGAACTCCTCCCCCTTTTTACTCTCTTTGCCTCTGATGATGCTCTACCTCACATTCTTCCATACCCTTCCTTTATACTCAACACTGTTCCACCTCAGCTACATGTTGCCTAGGCTTTTTCCATAACTCTAGTGAGTTTGTAATGTCTAATCTCATATTCCTCTAATCTGTTATTAACATTTGCTACTTGTGAGCATTCTCATTCACAAGTCCTCAAATAAGTGAGACTTAAGTACATATATTCCAGAATTTATCTCAGATTTCTTTATAAATGACAAACTGATTAGGTAAGATTGAGCATTCATTGACAAGAGTGGATTTTAGAAGTAAATCTCAAATCCTAGATTAAGTAAATTATCAAACTTTGACCAGGAACTGTCTTGCTTTCATTTGAGAAAATGGTTACAGCCTCCCTCTCCCTACCTCCCCCTCTCTCCCTCTTTCTTTCTGTATCATTGTTATCTCCCTGTGTACTATGTCAGTGTTAGCATTAGATTATGCATTCCTCAGGCCATAGCTAATTTGATCTTTGTGTCACTCATGCCTACCAGGTCAAAGTCCAACACATACTAGTAATGAGGTAAATGATTTGCTAAAAAGAATGGGTAGTTCAACCACTTGCCTTGGAAGTGTGAGAGTCTGAGTTTCATTCCGAAACTCACATAAAAATACAAAGTGTAATAGTACACATATATCACTGCAGGATATAAAAACAAAAATGTAGGATCTCTGGGACTTGCAAGCCACCCAGTCTAGCCAATTCAATGTGTCTAAGACCAACGAAAAAACCTGTCTTAAAAAAAAAGTGATGGGGCCGGGCAGTGTTGGCACATGCCTTTGATCCCAGCACTCAGAGGCAGAGACAGGCGGATCTCTGTGAGTTCGAGGCCAGCCTGGTCTACAGAGCGACATCCAGGACAGGCACCAAAACTACATGGAGAAACTCTATCTCAAAGATCCAAAAAAAAGTGATGATATTTTTGAGGATGACATCTGTGTTTGTGCTCTAATTTTCACACACATTTGCGCGCGCGCACACACGCACACACACACACACACACACGCACACACACACACAAATGTGCACACATTTACACATACTCATATAAGCATATTTGTCTAAATAGATGGAAATATTTTGTATTCATGGATACTAAAAAATAATTGTATGCCCACAAAAATAACACACATTCACAAAACTATAAACATTAATTTTCTCATCAACTCAATGAAGTGCTAAAGTAACATGGTCATTAATACTCTTCACTGGTGAATAACATGAGGCACATGAGGAGTTTGAGTGGCCCTCCATTATATATCTTAAAGCCAGAGCAACAGAGCTGTCTAACTACAAAATCGATGCTGAAAAATGTTTAAAATTTGAAATAAATAATTAATTAAATACAAATATTGAAAATATACATTTCAGTTTTAATATTCAGTTTTATACTCCTCATTATCATTGTAGAAATCTACCTTTATGCTAATTAACTGTCACACGTGTTCAATATGACCTTTATATTCTACCATTTGTCATAGAGCTCTAAAATCTATGACATGACTAACTTTTGTTTTTCAAAAATGTGAACACAGATATATATATATACATATATATGTATATATAATGTATATATATACCTAAAGCCAGCTTTTACTTGAATCATTGTAAATATCATGCTCTCTGAAATTTCATACAATCTTAAAACCATGTATATCTGCTAAACTCATCCTATTTAATTAAAATGATCATTGTGTTTGTTTCATGAAGAGTGTTAGAGAAAATTCTATTAGTTCACTGTCTTTGCCTTAAAAAGTCACAGTTAGTATAGTGTAGAACATTGCACATGGACTTCTCAAACTCTGGGACCCCTGCAGGTATGTAAGCTAAACAACTAAAGGTCACCTCAATTCCCCCACACTGAGATGTCTTTAAAATGGCATGAATGCATGGCTTTCTTCCATATTTCATTCAGCCCTCTCCTTACATGTTATCATATCCTATCTATACATTCATTTTACACAGATATTTACACATATGTAAAATATATATTTATTTAAAAAATAAACAGCTAGGGTATTCATGAGTGGTGGACAGCTGGAACTCTTTTCATCTGATAAAGAACAAACATAACAGTTTGGATCTTTTGAAGTTGTAGTTGCTATATTTCATACTTGGGTTGGGAACTAGCTAGGATTTCTCAGAAAATGATACTTGTATTATGGCCATTATTATCTGGAAACTGAAGTCCTCCACTGATCATGGCTGCTGGGAAGTTACTACTCTTTCATAGAAGGGAGGTCTGGTTAAGCATGGAATTTATGCCATTAGAAAATATGTTCTATACTAAACAGAGAAAAAGAGTGTTCATGAAATATTTCAGTTGCTATTCTAATCACCCATGCTAGAAAACCCATAATTTTTCCTTTTGCAATTCAGTGTTAATAAACTATGTCCTGTGAGGTCAATAGAGGGCTTTTAGAAGATGTATCTCTGAATTCTCTGCTTTTAGTAAATATAAAATAAAACCGGTCATAATTACACTACTTTGACATTTAAGTTACTTAGTTAAGAAAACTTTAAAATTGAAAACTCTTTTGATCTGTCATTTTTAAAAACATATTTTTCCCTCTGTGTGTGTGAGCATTTGTAACTGTGTGTCTTTCTGTATGTACCTGTGTGTGTGTGTGTGTGTGTGTGTGTGTGTGTGTGTGTGTGTGTGTTGTAAGTACAATAGGAAGTTGGAAAATATGTTCTGACATTTTATATATATATATATATATATATATATATATATATATATATATATATATGATTTCTTTAACACTGGGTCCTGGAAAGGCAGTATAATTCTCAGAAGATTCAGACATTCTCATACTATCTAAGCTTCCAGGACACTCTCAGGTCATTGGTGTGTAAGCACAGACATTTCAGTTTCTAATGTCACCAGCAGGATACAACCACTTCAGATCCATTACATCATTTTTATTCCAATAGCAGGTGGTGTAGGCATTGTAAACAGTCACACGTTAACATGGCTGAAAGGCCTTTATCCCTCCCTATATTGTTCTTCCTTGCCCTATCTCATTCCTTACAAACTTCTGGAAATTCCTTGCAACAAATTTCCCTGAATACATTCTGTCTTCCCTAGTCCTACTGGCATTTTCTTGGGTGAGGTACTACCACACTTCTTTGAACTATTATTGCAATTAGTTTCTAATTAATTTTGTTAAATTAACTAGATCCATTGGTGGGTCATGAATTAATTTGAGGTCACGAATGAGCAAGTTTGGAAAATTGAAGAATACAGTCAATTAGAATAGAAAATGACAGGATTCCCTTCACACACTTTGTGAAAATTTGGTGTAATCATTTTAATTACTGTACGTGTGTCCAGACACAGTAATCACGGTAGTGGGGATGACAGCTGGGGTAGATAACGATGTAAAATACATTATTTATTATTCACCGTTTTCAAAAAATATTCAAAGTCGTTTCTCTCAAGGACTTCCTGCCTTATGTATTCTGTTTTCGGCAGTGACATTCTGCTGGTAAAATGCACATTTTTATCATGTTGTTCTCATAACTCAAAATTGTCAGTGGCTGCAGACAAGACTAATGATGTCTTTCATTACAGACCTCATATTTTCCAGAGTTTTCTTTTATATGCACTTTCCATATCTGATATTCCAATAGCATTAGCCTGATCCATGTGCTATACACTTTGTAACACCCTATGTATGCCAATACCTGTGTTATCCATTTCATGTTAACATGAAAATGTCCTGTATTTTTTAAAATAAGGGTTAATATCTGTTTTATTGATTGTGATGCTTTAGAGAAACCTGATAGTATTAACTTATTGGCCTACACTAAAGTATTTATTTATACCTTTATTTCTATATGAAAATAATCAATATAGTAAATTATATACATGAAATATATTTAATGAATTAAGAAAATGATGACCATCATCCAATGTATTTTGTATATGGCTATGTTCATTGATGGCTATGTTCATTGAACAACTCACAAACACTCCTCTAGAATTTTCAGAGGCACTATCTATGTTCAAAGCCATATCTGGGCTCATGTTGAGACTCACCAAAGGAAAAGAATGTTATCATCTTGTTGGGCTTCCTAGAATTTCATTTTACAAACCCTGAAGCAGATCTTCTCACTGGACCCAAAATCGCATCACATTTTTAAGATGATTTTTATTATTTTAAATTACATGTAGGTGTATATTTCTGCATGTGGTTATAGGCAGATGAGTGCTGGGATCTACAGAGATCCGGCAGCTCAGAGTTCCTGGAACCACAGCTAAGATAGCAGTGAGCAACTTGATGTGGGTGCTGTTATATGAACTCAGATCCACCAGAAGAGAAGCAACTGCTGTTCAGTACAAAGCCATCTCTCAAGCCTGTGCTTCAGGCTTCATTTTGTTTCCAGTGTGTATTTCTGTTGTGCAGTTGGAGCCAAGGAAAGCACAAAGTGATGAACAGACCGCTTTACTCTGAGGAGTAGCTCTTAATGGTCTCAGAAGTAGTGTTAAAATAGACCAACATGCTTTTAAAAGAACCTTGCAGCTGGAAATGTTTAATGTAAAACAAGAAATACAGTCTGGCACGCCAATGTGCTTAAGTAACTGGTTGTTTCCATAGGTATGTGCAAGATCATTTAAAGCAAGTTGGGGAAACTGGACAGATACTGAGGGTAAATGAAGTCTTTCCCTCAAACCAAACTAAAAACAAAAAAAAACAAAAAAAAACAAAAAAAAAAAAAAACAAAAACAAAAAAACAAAGTAAAACAAAACAGAAACTCTACATCAAAATTCATTTGTAAGAAAAGTTGGCCTCCAGTATTACTAAACACTGTCTAGGTGTGATGATAAGTAGAAAATAAACTGTAGTGTTTAAAGTAAGTCTAATTTTCAGGATTCCCATTTAATTAAATTGTAACAGTTAAAATTTGTTCTTTTTAAATGTGAAAGTGCAAGTTCTAACTTACTCAATAAAGCCCTGTGCTGTGTCAAAGACCACAGGTAATCTTGAGATATTGTAAAAAGCCTATTTTATAGAAATTGCTCAAGACAGAAATCTTCTTGGCATATAATTAAAGAGGTGAGAAACAGCTTCAAAATAAAGGCCACCAAATTAAGCACTCCAAATAGGGACAGTTTTCCTAAGTTGCATATAAAGAATTGTAACTGAAGGGTCTAAGAAAAGAAAGAGATCAAAGCATGTATTTGCAAAGTTAAAACTGCAACGGTTTTGTGATGTTAATGATTTTAATAATCAAGACTGAAAACATTAAAAATTATACATACTTGTGCATTACTTCATCAACATGGCATGTATGAAGCACAGCAAGCAAGAGAAACTGTTACCTTGTAAAATTAATGTCATTAATTAAAAAATAAAAGCAAGGAGATTGTGAATTATAAGATTTTGTGTAAATGCCATTTATTTTTCCCTTTTCTATCAGAATCACCATCAAATACTGAACTCTCATTTTTATAATGGATTTCTCTGTCTCATTTCCAATAATCTTCTATTCCTATTTCAATTATTTCTGTCATGGTATTCTTTTGTTATTCCTCTATACATATCTGATTTCTCCTTTAAACTTTAACCTCCAAATACAATACACCTTTGTCTTTGTATCTGTAATACTTGTAAAGTGCTCTAGAACTGGATACCTAGAGGATGTTAGGTAATAGTTGATTGAATTTGCATAAAACACTAGCTGAATAAATGTGACAAATTAATGAAATAATTGCTTATATTTAAAACTCAAGTATTTTAATATGATAGCAATACTGAAAATAGTTATGAAATTCAAATTTTGAATTTTTATTGAATCATTTGTGAATCTTTGTACAAAATTTAACTTCTGTCATTTATAAAATACCCATGTTTTTTACTCAGCCCTTCATTGTTTAGTATGAATACTTGTGAAAATCACCAAACATAAGAGCATTAGCTACTACCTCATACCAGATGGCAAATGTGTGAATTACCCAGGTCTTAAAATCACAAATACAATGAAGAATTCATAGTCACGTGTTACTAATGAGAAAAGGTGTCCCATTGATTTTCAAATCTTAGAAACTGGCTTAAGATATGTACAGAATCAAAAGCATTGAAGCCAATACTTATCTCACAACTACAATTTTCAATGGTTTTCAGTACTTTAATAATATATTCTACTTCACAAAACAAAAACAATCAATGCAGTATCCACAGAAGTGCTACCACTCAAAGATGAATACATAAAATTATAGTTCATGAAATCTCAAAAGTTCAATATTTAATTAAAAAGAAGTTCTTTGGGCTGGATAGATGACTCAGCAATTAAGAACTTTGCTATTATTGGCAAGGTCCCAAGTCCAGTTCCAAGCACCCATGCTAGGTGGCTCACAAGCACCTATAACTCTAACTCCAGGAGGACCCAATGCTTCTGACCTCTGCTGGCATCCCCCTCCACACACACACATATCCCCCATTCTCACATAAAGACACATTTAAATTGAAAAATAACTCTTAGAAAAAAAAACTCAATTTCTCTGTGTAAAAGTGTAAATATAATCTCATTTCTCCTTACTCTTCATATATGTACAGTGTGCCTATGCACACTGTTCATATTTTTAATTGAACCTTTCAATTAAAACTAGTATTGTTACAATTTTTTTAAATGAAGCCATATTCACTGCATGGAGGTCTATGTATTAATTTTACATACATGTACACACACACACACACACACACACACACAAACACACAAACACGTACACATAAGGCCATGAAAACATTGAAATCATTCTACCCAAACAGAAGGAAATGTTGTTTTCAAAAACATAATTCTTGTAAGTCCTCTTAAAAATAATTACTGATAATATTTGGCATCATGCTGACTATTAATTCATACTTTTATGTTTCTAGTAACAGATGAGTTGATTGGTATTTCAATATTTCGTTCTGTAATTCCAGGAATTTTGATGGTTGCCAGTAAAGTGGCAGATACAGGAACTAGGTTCTATCCTCAGAAATGTGTCAAGGTCTTTTCCCTAGAGCCATCCTGAGTGATGATGATGTAGAACTACTTCTCTTTCTTTGAGTAATTCTAGCAGTTATTTGGTTCTTCTTTACACCTTTCCTATAATCTATGAAATCCCGAGACCCTGATCTCATCACACTTACCGTCCTCTCAGTGAGTCATTGAATGTCATGCTTGTTTTTCTTCAGCTAGACAGTGCTCACCTCTTGATTTTACATCTTAGCCAGCTGACCGGCATTCATCAGAAGGAATGCAACAATTCTGAACCAAATGAAATGAAAACCAGACCAGAGAGCACAGCAATATGTGTTAGTACCACAACTTCACTGGTGAAATTTTGTGGTGATATATTATGTATCCTAATAAACTTGCCTGAGGATCAGAGGACAGAGATAGCCACTAGATTAGACATAAAGCCAGGCAGTGGTGGCACACACCTTTCATCCCAGCACTTAAGATCTCATGCCTTTGCTTGGGAATCACACAAGCCTTACATACCTTTCTTGCCCTGCCATATTACTTCCTGGTATTGCTGTGGGATATCTCTATGCTGTGAATATGTGTTGCTCTGATTGGTTGATAAATAAAGGTGCATTGGTCCATGGAAGACTTCTTGCTAGCTAGCTCTTTCATCTTAAATTAACCCATTTTCATTAATCTATGTATTGCCACGCATTCTTTGGCTTCACCTGTGTCCCATTGCATGTTGCTCCTTGGTTGGCAGTCTGGCGTCTCCCCCCACTCTCCTTTCTCCTCTCACTATCTCTCTTGGATTTTCCTGCCTGGCTCCATCCTCCCCTGCCATAGGCCAATGCAACTTTATTTATCAACCAGTCAGAGCAACACATTCACAGTGTACAGAAAGACATCTCACAGCAGAATTTCATCTATAAACTATGGTAACTAGAAGACAAAAATTCCAAACAATGTCAGCCCACTCACTGGCCTTGTTCCAAAGACATCCAGTGAATCATAGGAAATACAGTCACAGGGTTTGAGAGTCAGAAAGGAGTGCAAGAGACCATTGAGTTCAATTTCTTCGTTAGGCAAATCAACTGGAGAAAATGGATCCCAAGGTGTATTGTTTCATTTGCTGAAAGTTACACTGCATTTAACTGCTATATCAGCAGTGGAATTCAGAGTTGCTTATTGTCAAATGACTGTCCTTTCAACTGTTATTTCCTGAGAGTGGGCATCTGAGATAGCCCAAAGGAACACTTAACTACAAATGCTGACATTTTCTGTGTGCATAAGCCATAGTTAGGATGGTCACAATACAAATGTACTACTTATCAATCCTGAATCATTGGAAGGATATTATATATCTATTATATTACTGTGCTTAATAGACACTTTGTGCTATATTTGTACTAGAAAATTTGTTTTGCTTCTAAATACAGACAAGAGTTATTAGACACTAATTATTTCTTCAAAGTATTTGAAAATGTCTGTGGTTTGGTTTGAATACATGTTAAAGAGGTAGTACACAAATACTTGATTTAAAATTTTGTATAATTTTGATTAAGATGCTAAGGCTTTTAAGTAGAAGCTCATGGGTTTCCTGGTTACCTGCCTTAAAGATATTCAAACGTATCTTTTGTTCATAGTAAGAACTTAATGGAAAGAAGTTCTTATGTTATAGACCGTAGACTATAACAGAAAAACTATTGAATCATACAAATTTCAGCTTGGTGATTTTTACTTTGGATATTATTGATTAAAAAAAACATATTTTATAGTCTTAGTCTACACTTTGAGAACTCTTGGTGCCGTTGGAAAATATCAAACATTAAAATGGGATTCTCCCTTCTGTCCTTCAGAGTGTCCCTGAAAGTTAGAATACACTTTAGAGTCCTTAGTTTCACAGTAAACATTCAGTTAATGCTTCTCAACCTGGAACAACCCTGTCTTATCTTTACCAGTGAAAGTTGTAAGTGCTTTTATTCTGCATAAGAAATATTGTTGGAATTTGAGTTGGAAAGAAAGCTGTGTCGTTGTTTTGTCCACTGGCTGAGTATCTGCAAGGAAGCCCTAAGCTTCTTGTTCTCTGAAGAAATGTACAAGATTGATGTATGTATGAAGCACCTTAGTGAGAATGAATTTGAATTCTCCAAGGTTGGGTTTAATATACCATAAAAAACATCTAACCTTTTCTTAGAGTTGTATACTCATCTTTCCATTTGTATTTTTCTCATTATGTAAATTCACAGCATTGTTGCATTACTGATTTTTTTTTGCTTGTCCTCAATTTCTCATCCCCACATCTGTCTCTCAGTTCTTCTCTCATCTTGGTAAGTTTCTTAGTGTGTTCAGCATTACAGTTTGAACATCCCTCATGTGAAAATACAAAGCCTAAGTGCTCTCATATCTGGAAGCTTTTTGACATTATCATGATGTTGCAAATGATGAGTCATTGTCAAAATGCCATGCTCTACTAATTCACTGAAAATACCTTCAGGCAACACCTAAAAAGTGTATGTGAGACATAAGTGTCTATCTCAGACAAGGATTCAACCCCCAAAACATCTCATTGTATATGCTCAAATATCCTCATATTTGAGAAAAAACTGAATGCAATTTTTTGCAATCTCAGTCTTAATCATTATTGTATAATAATTCATACTCATCCTGAATCAATTTTATTTCATTTGCATTACTCTATTGGCTGAAACATCTTAATGAGCCTCACATTTTATCCTACAACTCCTTTGTTGAATGTCTTCCCAGAACATGTGCAAAATTAATTTCAATCTTCTTAGGCCCTTTCAATTTGTGTGTCTCATCTCCCTATTCAGTCTTTCTTGCACTCATTAATCAATGCATTCTTGCATTAACACACACTAAAACCGTTCTCCATGAGCATTGAAAAAGACCACAACATTATGCTTGTTCCCCTTCTGTATTTACCTGCTGCCTCTCTACAGTTCAACTCAGACGTACCCAACTTTGATAGACTTATCCCACCTGGACAGTTACATCTCTTCTACTTCCCATCACTGTTGTGTTCTGTGAGTGCCCTTTTAAGCAGCAACCCGCACACTGTGACTTCATGAGTTTACACCCTGCCCTACACTCTGGAAACCTCAAAAGTAGAGATTTCTGCTCTGAACTACTTCAGCATAACTCTTCATACCTAGGGGACTAATGGAAGGAAAATTATTTTTAAAAAATCCAAAGCTGTTATGTACTGAAAATTTTGTGTTTGACTTTGGATCAAAAAATTTAAATATAGCATCCATGTACAAAGGCTTAAAAGGTAAATCTTTAACTTTAAATAAAAACTGAAACTATATTTTAAATCTATGGAAAAACTAATAAACTGGGCATTTTGTAGCACTTTATGTTAGAGGAGAAACTCTGTGCCATGTTGAATCATGCCGCCCCAGTACAATATTTTCTCTTCTTTTCTACGCTGATCTCAAATTCAGACTTGCTTCCTCTAGACACCCATATTGGGAGGCTGTTTTTTCCATAACCACTTTTTATAGTGTTTTCATTCCATTTATAGACACATATCTCTAGAATTCTGAATCTATTCCTTTTTGTCTATAGCAATTGCAAATCAAATAAAATTAAATAAACCAAAACTCCAAAGAACTATAAGGCTATTTCTTGAGATATTCAAAATGTCATGAAAATAATCAATATCACACGATTATTCTTAATATCTACTTCCAAATTTGGCTTTTCTTTTCCATGTATTTTCATTGTGAACCCAAAATGAAAGCAACCCCAAACTCATATGTTATCTTACAGCCCTGGAAACACTTGTGTTTTGTAATTTTGGGTTCTTCTACCTCATACTTTTGTCTCCACCTGGAGAATTTTCACTCATATAAATGTCCAGTGATTTCTTAGTTGTTTTCTGTGCACGGTAACAATGCTTTCATGGTTGAGCAATTGCTTCCACTTGGCAGAATTTCTACAACTGAAAAATGACATGTATGTGGATATAAATATTTTAAGGCTCTTACAGGACATCATGAACTTGATTTTGGGGGAAGTTCTATGCATTTACATGTCTGTGTTTCACTGAGATATGAATATCAGTGAAGATTTTCACTACATACTAATTTTTAACACCATATTTATATATAAATATATATATAATCTTTATTTTTAGGAATTAGAAAATATGCTTTAAATTAGTTTTAGTATTGTTGTTTCCATTTTCATTACTATTTCTTATTAACATGTTCTTTTGTCTTAGGACCAACATAATTACAAAAACTAATCATTGCTTAGCATGCAGCAATTCCCAATAACCTTCCTATTTAACATTGTTAATTTTTAAAATGATTAATCAAAATAAAATTAAATTATGAGTTGTACTTAAAGCATGGGTTTTATAATTAAACTCAGTAGACAAAACATGCAAAGATAATAATTTTAAAGCTGTAAAATTCTATTAAGCAAAAATTATGAAAATGTATTAAGGAAAATTGTAAAATAGAATGGCAAAAGTTATTCAAGATGTGGTCCTTTCTCTGAAACACAAATTGTTCTTTGAATTCACACAAATATGAAGCATCCTCTTCATTCTCTGGAGCTATCTTTCTGTCAAAAACTTCTCTTTTCTATTTGCCATTAAGAAACGTGTGTGCATGTGTGAAAGAATTAAAGGTATGCTTTGCAATTATAAGCAAATGTTGCTTTGTTTCTGCTAACAAATAGTCTGCTAGTTAAATTTTATTTTTATAAATGGTAGCATGCAGTGAATGTCATCTTGTGATTTAAAGTTTGTCATAAACTACACATCACTGAAGAATCTATATGGTTTTATTCTCTAAAGTATCTGATTCTTCCATTCTCCACCCCTTTCTTTGGTGAAACATCCCTCTTCTTAGAAAGATGGGCCATCTTTGCCATATTACTTCATATTCCCCAGGACATAGATACCTTCATTACAATCTATTTTTACCTATTCACATTCTATAGATACTTCTGTCTTCTGAATTGGTGTTCCTTTGCTCCCTTAGATCAGATTCTCTCACAGCTTACTCAGTCTTGCTTAGATTCTGTTATCCAGTGTCAACTTTATACATACCTGATAAATTTGGATAAAGCATGTGTCATTTATATTGGACAATAGTAATAAAAACAGCTTGGGATTGGCATAAAAACCTACTTGTACACCAATGAAATCTAATCGAAAACCCTGACATTAACCCACACACCTATGAACACCAGATTTTTGACAAAGAAGCCAAAACTTTACGATGGAAAAAAGAAAGTATCTTCAACAAATGGTGCTGGCATAACTGGATGTCAACATGTAGAAGATTGCAAATAGATCCATATCTATCGCCATGCACAAAACTCAAGTCCAAGTGGATCAAAGACCTCAATATAAAACCAGTTACACTGAACCTGATAGGAGAGAAAGTAGGAAATAGTCTTAAACACATTGGCACAGGAAACCATTTCCTAAATATCCAGGAGCACAGACACTGAGAGCAACAATTAATAAATGGGACCTCATGAAACTGAGAAACTTCTGTAAGGCAAAGGACACAGTAAATAAGTCAAAACAACTGGCTACAGAATGGGAAAAGATCTTCACCAACCCCACATCTGACAGAAGGCTGATCTCCAAAGTATATAAAGAACTCAAGAAACTAGACATCAAAATAACAAACAACCCAATTAAAAATGGGCTATAGAGATAAACAGAGAATTCTCAAAGGAAGAATTTCAAATGGATGAAAGACATTTAAGGAATTTCTCAACACCCTTACTTATCAGGGAGATGCAAATCAAAAGGACTCTGAGACACCATCTTATGCCTGTCAGAATGGCTAAGATCAAAAATACTGATGACAGCTTATGTTGGAGAGGATGTGGAGGAAGGGGAACACTCATCCACTGTTGATGGGAGTGCAAACTAGTATAGCCACTTTAGAGAAACTCAGAAAATTGGGAATCAATCTACCTCAAGACCCAAAGAATGCTCAAAGGACATATGCTCAACTATGTTCATAGTAGCATTATTCATAATAGCCAGAACCTGGAAACAACCTAGATGCCCCTCAACTAAAGAATGGATAAAGAAAATGTGGTGCATATACACAATGGAGTACTACTCAGCAGAGAAAAGCAATGACATCATGAAATTTGCAGGCAAATGTATGGAACTAGAAAAAAATCATTCTGAGTGAGGTAACCCAGACTCAGAAGGACAAACATAGTATGTACCCACTCATAAGTGGATACTAGATGTAAAGCAAAGGATAACCAGACAAAAACCCACAACTCCAGAGAAGTTAGCTAACAAGGAAGAAGAAGGATGCATGGATCGTCCTGGGGAAGGGAAAATCGATGAATAAACTGGGAATGAGGGGTAGGCAATGGAGGGTAGTGGATAGGGAGTGAGAACATAAGGATGAGATGGTTGAGCTGGATCAGGGATGGAGTGGGAAAGCAATAAAATAGATAACATGATAGAGGGAGATATCATGGGGATAGAGAGTAACCTGGTGCTAGGGAAGTTGCCAGGAATCCCCAAGGATGACCCCAACTTGGACTACTATAAATAGTGGAGAGGTTGCCTGAACTGAACTGGCTTACCCCAGTGATCAGACTGATGAATATCCTAACTGTCATCACAGAGCTTTTCTCCAATGACTGGTGGAAGCAGATGCAGTGATCCATAGCCAGTCACCAGACAGAGCTCCAGGAGTCCAGTCAAAGAAAGAGAGGAGGGATTCTATGAGTAAGTGCATCAGGATTATGATGGAGAAACATGCAGAGACAGCCAAACCAACTCATGAAAGTTGAATCAATGGCTGTGGAGCCTTCACAGGACTAGACTAGGCCCTCTGCATGGCAAGACAGTTGTGTAGTTTGATCTGCTTGGGGGGGCCCCTGGGGGTAGGATCAGAATCCATCCTTGGTATATGAGTGAGCTTTTTAGAGCCCACTACCTACGATGGATGGGACACCGTGTGCAGCCTTGAGGCAGTGGGAAGTGCTTGGACTTGCCTCTCCTGGATGTGCCTCCCCATGGGAAGCCCTTGCCTTCTTGTGGGGGAGAGTAGGGGGTAGGTTGGGAGGGGAGGCTGGGGGTGCTGGAGGAGGGAAGAGGGGGATATTTTATTGGTGTGTAAAATGAATGAAAAAATGTTCTTAATAGAAAAAAAGGAGTGCTAAACAAAAAAAAGAGTTTGTATTTCTAGTCATTGAACTTCCATGTTGGGCAAGGTACCTGCAATTTCATTTTATATAAATTTATACAAATTATATATATGCATATATATACATATATATGTATATATATACATATATATGTATATATATATATCAGGCTAGAGAGATAAGAGCATTACTCAGAGGATAAGAGCATTACTGGGTGCTCTTCCAGGGGACCTATGTTTGATCCTCAGCACTCACATAGCAGCTCACAGAAAACTGTAACCCAGTTCTAGGTTATCTGAAGCCCTGTTCTGACCTTGAGTTGCACCAAGTACAAACGATATATATATTCCCACTGCCTCAAGGCTGCACACGGTGTCCCATCCATCGTAGGTAGTGGGCTCTAAAAAGCTCACTCATATACCAAGGATGGATTCTGATCCTACCCCCAGGGACCCCCAAGCAGATCAAACTACATATATATATATATATATATATATATATATATATATATATACAGGCAAAACACACATAGATGTAAAAAATAATAACATACTAAAAATTGTGTATATATGTTACTTTCCTATTCATCTTTTTACCTGACTTTAGAACTCATGATTCTTTTTTTTATGTATGGAATTCTTTTTTTGTTTGTTTGTTTGTTTTTTTATATTTTATTTTTTTTATTTTACAATACTATTCAGTTCTACATAATAGCCACAGATTCCCTTGTTCTCTCCCTTCCTGCCCCCCCCCCCTTTCCCCCAGCCCACCCCCCATTCCCACCTCCTCCAGATCAAGGTCTCCCCTGAGGACTGGGATCGACCTGATAGACTCAGACCAGGCAGGTCCAGTCCCCTCCTCCCAGATTGAGCCAAGAGTCCCTGCATAAGTCCCAGGTTTCAAACAGCTAACTCATGCAACGAGCCCAGGACCTGGTACCACTGCCTAGATGCCTCCCAAACAGATCAAGCCAATAGACTGTCTCACCTATTCAGAGGGCCTGATCCAGTTGGGGGCCCCTCATCCTTTGTAGAACTCATGATTTTTTTTTACTAAATATTATAGATAATAATACAGAAAGGCACTCTTACTAATTTTGAAACTCAATATTGCAAAAATTGTACATAAAAAGAGTTTTTTAAAGTTAAATTTGATCAAATTTATATTTTTTTAATTACTGATCTATTTAGTCATGTAAACAATGTATAATTCAATGGACCATTCTTGTTACTGGACCCTAAACGCACAGGCCAGAGAAGTTAGATAGAATGTTTAGCTCCAGCTTTCCTCCAGCACACTGAGAGTCAATCTCCAACCCCCCTGAACAGGTAATAATACACACATTCTGACTCAGCAGGCCTGGCTCAAGTTCTGCGATTTCATATTTGTAATGAGCCTCAAGTTGGCACTGGAATCCTGAACTGCAATCTAAGATCAAATACCTTGTTGCATCTCTGAGTCTTCCTTCCTTTTCAAAGTAAACTGTTTCTGACAACGCAATTCAAAGCCTGTGGTGAGTGAGGGCAGGGATGACCAAAGGGAGAATGAGTACATACAGAGAAAACGATGAAGACAAAAGAAAGAAAAAAAAAAGGTAGGATGGATAAAAGGAATATTAGTAAGGAAGACATTAACAACGTCAAACAAAAATCCACACTAATTACACAGAAGCCATAGAAAGTGTGTTTCTGCATGAAGCTAACGATTTCTTCTGGACTCACACTGGGGACACCACATTGGTAGCATTTTTATATTACAATCCACTTTTGTGGATTTACATAAAGTGGTAAAGTACCTAACTTTAACTTTAGAAAAATTCAAATCACTTTAAAGACTTTGATTTTTTTTAATGAAAACCCCAAGATAACTTTCACCATTTAATCTGCTTGAATGTATGAAGAATGTGGTTAGAAAGCTGGGGAGGAAGAATTGAAATGGTACTATAAACATATGGCAAGAGTTCATGTCTAACCCTGTTTTATATACAGTGAAAAAATAAGTGGAATTTTCTGCTACACATTAAATTGAAAAAATTTCATAGAATTTATTTACGTACATAAGTATTCAGAGTGATGTAAACAGCACTTTTGTTAGGGTTGGGGAGGGAGAGAGAATTCTATGATTCTCTAATCCCTATGCCTAGTGGAGGTACAGCATTCTCCATAGACAGAATCTCAGGCTCTGAAGTAGGAAACTGAGGTCCATGAAGGCTGAAAACTGGTCTGAGTGTGTTACCAGCATCTATAACCCCAACACTTAGGTCCTGGAGGAAGAGGGATCAGATCAATGATTTCCTCAGCTGCAAAATATGTCTG
Source organism: Peromyscus leucopus (assembly GCF_004664715.2). NCBI lineage: Eukaryota > Metazoa > Chordata > Mammalia > Rodentia > Cricetidae > Peromyscus > Peromyscus leucopus. The sequence continues at coordinate 12,124,514 of NC_051074.1, forward strand.
AGGCAAGCCTAGCTATACCAGATCTTGTTTCCTGAAGACAAAAACTAGAAATGAACGATTAGGCACTTTATTCAGTATCACGAAGAATAAACTTTGATTGCACTCTAGGATTCATTATATGTACCTATAATATCTTAAAAATTAGATAACACTAATATTAAAATAGCTTTATGTTTTAACTTAATGAAGGCTTCTGTTACCATTAGTTGTGTGTGTGGTGCCAAAAGTACATTTATTTGAATTAGATTTGACTCTGAAACACTAAATCTACATCAAAATTTATAGAGGGGGATAAAAGTATGCTCCCCTGTTATACTTTGACCATAGCCGAAACTATGCTATTTGGATTTAGTTAAATAGTGTACATCACTTTGCAAAGGTGAATGTTTCCTAGTAGTGTGACTAATTCTGTTCAGTGTATTCTGGTTAGTTTGACCTAGGTCAGTTCATGGCACTCTGGTAATACTGAACATTATCAGTGATTATCAAAAGTACATGATTAGGATATCTAATGTCTGTTCATCTATCTAGCCTTCTAAACCTATCCTGTAGTACCTAGTAGACTAGGTAAAATTCTGAGGTTGAATAACTGTATTCAATAATAGAATCACACCTATTTACCTAGAACATTTTATAAGCCTTTCTCCATTCTTTGACATAATAGAGATAGACATGGAAAAATACTTCAAATTTGCCATGTATCTTCAAAGATTTTATTTCAGTGACTATTCCTGACCTATGCAGCCTCTGTCTCCTGCAAAAAGGATTCATAGATACTCAGTTCTGTAATCAGATCTGCTTTTGACTGGGCCCTGGTATCACATATCAAGTATTATTTTGTGATTATGTAATACATGATGTATTAGTATTTTGCTAAAGTAAACTAATGTTTTCCTATTTAACAGATTATTTTGAATAGCTACAAGAATAATATAAAATTGATTTGTTCTAGTCAACATAATTTTAAGTAATGGGAGGAATGGTTTAACTCAAATTTTATAAAATTATTTCTAACTGCCAAGTGCAGTGGCACACACATTTAGGAGGAGCTCACATTTATGAGTTCAAGGCTAGCCTGGCCTACAGTGAAATTTCCAGTACAGCTAGGACTGTTACACAGAGAAATCCTGTCTTGTAAAACCCAAAAAAGTTATTTCTAGCCATGTTAAATATATTGATATGGCAAATATTAACAGAAAGAAATATTTCAGTATTTTGCAATTTTAATTTTACATATTCCTTCTTTCTGTTTGCAGACAGTGCTACTATTGAATCTAACACTGTAGGTAGCCTCAGAAAAGTCAATATTTGTGATGTTTCTTTTATTAGTTAATAAAAAAGGCCTCAAATTAAACCTTGCTGTACTTAACAATATCAGAGACACAAATGCTTCTTGAACAATAGAAGCACTTATCCTCAAGAGGAAAAGAAAATATTGGATGTAAAGTCATACCTAGGGCTGAATTCTTTTGTATAGATCATGGTCTGTGCCTATAACACCAGTACAGAATCCGATAGACAGAAATCATAGCTTCCTGTAGTTTTAATACAGTACATCTGAAGTAAGGAAAATTTCTATGAATTTTTCAAGAATTATATCTGAGAAATATAGCTGAAATCATATTTCATCTTACGCTTTTACTGCTCATATCATCAAGCAGGTAGGAGGAGGATTCAGTCCATAACTGGCATATGGGTACCAGATTAAAATCATCAGTTTTTTCCTCCTGCCCAACATGACAGAGGAGCTGATGTCAAAGGGCCCTCACAATTTCATCAGCCATCTCTCTACCAGAGGAAATGGCAGGCCAAGATATTTTCTTTATTATTATTATTATTATTAAGAGATTTTCTATTCATTTAACATATCAACCACAGATTCCCCTGTCCTCCCTCCTCCTGCCCCCCTAGCCTTCCCCCACAACCCCCCCCATTCCCACCTCCTCTAAGGTAAGGTCTCCTATGGGGAGTCAGCAGAGCCTGAGACATTCAGCTGAGGTAGGTCTAAGCCCCTCCTCCCTGTACCAAGGCTGCGCAAAGTGTCTCACCATAGGCAGTAGGCTCCAAAAAGCCAGCTCATGCACTAGGGACAGGTCCCAATCTCACTGCCTGGGGGACCCCTAAAAAGTTCAAGCTAAAAAACTGTCTGGCCTATCCAGAGGGCCTAGTCCAGCTTCATGGGGGCTCCTCAGCTATTGGTCTACAGTTCATGCATTTCCACTAGTTTGGCTAATTGTCTCTGTACTTTTTCCCATCTTGGCCTCGATGTCCCTTGCTCATAGAATCCCTCCTCTCTTTCATCGATTGGACTCCTGGAGCTCGGCCTGGCACCTTCAATTTGAAGCAGAGACTCACTTTTTTTGTCTTAAGATTTCTTTGATGAAACTTAAGATATATTTACTTAGTAATCATGGGCCAGGTATCATGAGGTATGTGCATTAAGAAACATTAATCATAGTTTGCCTGACTGTATTGTTTGATTTATGGTTTTAGAAATGCTTATTAAATATTTTCTCTTTCCTTTTTATGTAAATACACATAGTATGAAACTTTTAGTATAGAAATTGATGAATATTTAGTCACTCAATGAGAATAAAACAATTATATTGGGTTAAGAATCTCTTGCTAGACATGTTGCAAGCACTAAGAGTACCACAAATATAATGCTACTAAATATAGTATTAAACTGAATCCTAATGAATTATTGTTGTACTCATAGATCCATAGATCCATACATCTCTCAACTCTCATCTGAGACATTTCTACTTGCAGTAGATAGTGATTAATACAGTTACCTACAACTGGACAAGGTGCTAAGAGTGAGAGACTAGAGTGCTCAGTCCCAAAGGGAACATATGTAACACCCCACGTCACCAAGACTCAGGGATCATTGTGGACGAGGGAGTATAAAGACTGTAAAAGCCAGAGTGGTGAATGAGTCCAGTGAAACATTGTTTTCTGTATACATCAGGGAAGCTGTACATATGAATTCACTGTGGTTGTGGAAGCATGCAAAAGACTGGTTTAACCCCAAGCTAGAAAAATTCCAGGATGGAAAAGAAAGTTGGACTCATAATTCCACCCCTACCTGTAAAGCTATTCGCAATGATTAGATGCTAGGAGAGGGAGAGGCAGTTTTCTCTAAGAATGTAGTCTCTGTTAAGTCAATGTGCTCTGATAGAAGGGCACACATCCAAGAATATTTGAGCAGAACAAATTAGTCCTACAGGAATTTTAAAAAGGCACAAAAGTTTGGTGGGTCAGAGAAGAGGTAGGGAGGGTTGAATATGGATGGTCAAAACTTAAAGGACACTCTCAATAGGTTTTCCTACTCTTATGTTTTAATTTTTGTTTTTATACCTTAAGCATCATGTATTGATATGATCCTAGTTGCCTTTGTCCAATATCTACCTGATACAATAATACAATTGATTGATTAATTGTACAAATCCATACCGAGTGTCCTTTTCAGAATAAAATATCATGTTTCAATGTGTTCTATGCTTATAAAATGAGTTGGTCATTTTCTTGTGCATATCTTAAAATTTATGGGAATATTAAGATTCATAGTCCTCATAAGTAAGCAGCAAAGACAAGACACATATACCATTTACATTTCCCCATCCCCTCTCCCAAAAGGAAGCTACTTGGAGCAAAAGATTGTCATTTGTGTGCCGTGCTATACACAATAGTGCATAGCTAAGATGTAGGTCAATTTATTTCTTAATATAACAATACAAAAATAATAAAAATGTCATTGATGCTGAATAAAGATCCATCTTTAAAAAGTTTTGTTGTCTTTAAAGTCAAAGATCAAGTTAAGCATAATACTTAGACAAATTCAATCTTGAGAGTTCACTAAACTAATTAATGCCCTATGAAAGTAGACCAGACACAATTCATCTCCCTCAACAAAGCCATTATCCACTAGGGCAGGTGGGAAACAAACTCACTGGAAACATAAGCTAGTCAAGAAACCATTCAAACACCTCTTTGTACATCTTTGCAGGTGCACAGTGAATCTCCAAGTGGGTCAGATATCTGAAACGTTCTGTATGTCCTACCCAGCTCAAAATAAATAGGGAAGTATTCCAAAGAAGAATGGAATTTTCAATAAACTCTGAACAAATATTTTTCTGGACCTTTAATGGAAAGAGTGTAACTACTGCACAAAGATACAATAACAGAAGTTCACAGGTATTTGTGAAAGGAAAAGCAGATTGTGCACCTAAAGAAGATTTTAAGGAGGGGGGCTGGAGAGAAGGCTCAGTGGTTAAGAACACTGACTACTCTTTCAGTGGTCCTGAGTTCAATTCCCAGCAACCACGTGGTGGCTTATAACCACCTGTAATGAGATCTGGTGCCCTCTTCTGGCCTGCAAGGATACATGCAGACAGAACATTGTATGTATAATAAATAAATAAATATTAAAAAAAAAAAAGATTTTAAGGAGGATAAGAACTTTGGGGCAGTATTCCAGAGATTAGTACACATTGTTATCAAGTGATTTGTTGGAATTCAAGAATCAAATTAGAATTAAATTTTCCAATGATTATTACCAGCATCAGGACATCTAAAAGTTACCAAAATATGACTTGAAAAAGAAAGTAAATATACTAAGTGAAAGATAGAAATGCAAAAGATAAATATATATATTTATAAATAAAAAGGCTGAACTCTTTCAAAAGTGTAGAGTAGTTCCTTTTATTACTAAAATTGTCATCCATCTTTGGCCTGTGTGCCATGCTGTGTATTTAAAGTACTCAGGTCCACATCTTTAACCTATCTACTACAAATTGGTATCTTTGGGGTTATTTCAAATTACTTTCATCTTCCAGGGGGCAAAATGGTTACATTTGGTCACTTTACTTCTGAAATTGTTCCTTATTTTCATTTTCCTAGGTATTTTGAAATAATCAACAAAGAACTAGTGTAGATACCGGGAGAACCCACTTCTTCATCCAGAAGACCAGACACAACAGAAATGCATGAGTTCAAATGATATTGCACACATAAGAGTTCTTCTCATTCATAATATTCAAGACTTAGCATCATATACCCGTTGGGGCAGTCTTTCTTCACAGGTGACAATGATTTTTTTCTTCTCATATATTGTTGTTACTTGCTTTTCTCTTCTTTGTGCAGTTTTCTTTTATTTTTTTTCAGGTTCAAAATTTTGGATTTTAACTGATAAGTGAACTTTGGCAAAACCAAGTGTATTTAATGGGAAAAGGCTAATGTCTTGTTTATTGTTTCATTCAGTAAATGATAATTTTCTTTCCCTGAGTATTTAAAAAAAGTTCCATATATGCCCATTCAAATATCCTGTACAGTAGTAAATGGTTACCCCACAAATTACTAATAAATTAAAAACCAAAGGAATGAACTGAGCTGGTATTAAATAAAATGCCTCCCTTCAACTACAGCAGATACTTCCTAAAATGGACATATTTAAATTGTACCTTGAAAAATAAGGTATTTTATTTTCTCCTGGGAAAACAGAAAATCCTGACAATATTTTCATGCTATACACTGAATTAAAGCACATCACTTCTAGTTTTTTAAAGTAAAGAAAATGTGCAAAAAGGGAGGAAATGGTCATTAAGATGTTTCTTTCACTTCCTTTTCAAATGTGACTTGTTTCCTACATATGACAGATAAAAGCTTTTATAGCTTATCATTATTAAATTATTATTAAGCACTAAATAACAATAGCTCAACAAAGTATAGAGAGGCTTCTAAAGTTCTAGAGCTAAGGGCCTTGACCAACTTCAAATGTCCGAAGAGCAGTCAATCACTGCTATGTTAAAAGCCTGTTTAAAACCTTTGTTCAACGTTAACCTAATATATAGCTGACTTGTATATCCCAGTAGATTTGGCCCAGTTTTATTACCATCTTTAAAAAATTTGTGACCTTGAGGGAATAATATAACAGAGATGAGAGCAACTTAAAAAAATAAATTAGCTATAAAACGACTCCAGATATTCACATACACATAGCCTCTTGCCTCTAGACTTGCTCTAGGCTGGAGAACACTGAATTTATGTAAATTCAACTTTACAAAAATTGATTCAAATGTCACATTTTATAAATTTTGAATGAGTAATTATTTTGTTATAAATTTGAAAATGTTATGAAGAGAAGGAAGAGTCAGTCAACAGAGATTTTCATGTGTTTCTTTGTGAATAAGCAAGTTGACATGACAAGAGATAAAAGTTCTATGATCTTTTACCCTAGAAAGATATAATTTATATAGACAGATGTTCTCTCTTGAATGTGGAATATAAAGCAATGAATAAAGGGGTAAATTTGCTTGATAGTGGGGTTTTTTGGGGGGTTAGTCTATGGCTCTTATAGGGAGTATTGCCATGATATAGCTTCATTTAAGTTTATATTCATATTTCTATGTATACATTCACACACACACACACACACACACACACACACACACACACATCTTGTCTTTGGATTGTCTCTCAGTGGTTGAAGGAACCTACTGCTCTTGACACCCCAGACTTAGGACATGAGACTCAGAAGATTTGGCTGGATATAACCTGAATGCCTCCTTCCTGCAGTCCCACTTTCTTAGTACTAAAAAGTGCTATGCAAGCTTCCAAGAAAGGCAAACAATGGATAGACCTACCCATATGAATCAAAATCATGATCATCATGACAAGACATCCCTAAAAGTGCGGTAGTGATATTCATATGTTGGTGATAACCAACAGCTGTCTGATCATTCCTGAAATTAGAAACTTAGCCAGTAACCTGGGGCTAGTGAATTCATGGATCTCAAAAGAAAACCTATAGCATCACCTTGTCAGACCAGCAGAATTTCTTACTGCAGTATAAAATATATCTTTATACCCATATAAAATTGTAGCTCTCATCCCTCATAAAACAAGACCATTACAGAAAAAAACAACTGATTTTTTTATATCACAGATAAAAATCTCTGATATCACAGAGATCAGTGGGTTGTGGGGAGCCCAGCTCCAATGGATACATCTACAGCATGGGGGCAGAAAGAATGTGGGAGTCAGAGGACTAAAAGGCTGTTGTTATTTTGTCTATTAAAAATGACAGGGATGCTACACCTGTGGCTAATTACGTAAGACCTGAACATTGATAATATCAATCAACATGCTAACATAAAAAAAAGAAATCCTACTGGGTCCCATCCATAGAAAAAGACTAATGGCTACTGGAGGAGAGAATTAGCCTTTTACAAGTATGAGCTTCATAACTGGTTATCCAAAAAAAACTGTTCAACCCTGAAAACATATGCACACAAGCAAAAAATAGACTCCGCTGGTGGTATTTATATATTTATGCATATATAAGTAACAATAATAGCAAGAGGCCATCAATTTCAGAGAGAGTGGGGAGGCATGGAAGGAGGTGGAAGGAGACGACATTGTAGAGCTTAGAGAGGGGAAATGGACTGTAGAAGTGATGTAATTATATTGAATTAAAAATTAAAAAGCTGAGCATGACAACACATGCCTTTAATCCCAGAACTTGGTAGGTAAAAGCAGGCAGATCTCTGAGGTTGAGGCTAGCAGGGCTTACAGAATGAGTTCCAGAAGAACCAGGGCTACACAGAGAAATCCTGTCTTGAAAAACAGACAAACAAAGACGCGAACAAAAATCAAAACAACAAAAATTAAAATTTAAAAGGAATAAGTAACATAAAATGTAAAGTTAACAAAAAAGACATAAATATATATACAAATATACATTTAAATTTGTTTTAAAGTTGAATGAAAAGATACAGAGACTGATTAGAATAGCAATATTGTTTCAGACGCTGCAATTAAGGTGGAGTCTAACAAAGAAGACAGCATGCAACTAGGGAAATCAGTTAAGGACTAAGTTCTAATCAAAAGAGAATGTTTGTGGGGAGACAATGCCAAATTTTTCAATTTGAAGAAATTATTTAGGGAAATTACTGATATGCTGACAGTTTAGTCCACAGGACAGTGAAGGAACAGGCTACTTTATGATAACTATAATTTTTCCCATGTACATTTGCCATGAAAGGGAATTTGATGCTTGCTTTGTGTGTGTGTGTGTGTGTGTGTGTGTGTGTGTGTGTGTGTGTGTGTGTGTGTAAAACATATAATTGATACTATAGTAACTTTCTGTGGTACATATTTACATATAATAATTTGTAATTAGTCTATCTAGGTTCTTTCTTTGGGAAAGAAAGCAACTGGAAACCTCCAGGAAGAGAAGCCATTAGTCGGTGAATCATTTCAACCTCATTCTCAACATTTTCAAAGTAGTTTTCTATACTAATTATTATTGTTAGCTACTGAAGTAATGAATGTTGCCTTTTAACCTTTTAGGTGAAGCCAGAACATTTATGAATTCATAAAATAGACAGAACACTGAGTCATCTGTTGTAGATACAATGTTTCAGGATTAAATATAAGTGGAGTCAAATGGATTCCAACTTAGAAAATGTAACCATATTCCTCTTACTGTTTTTCTTTCAGGTGAGAGACAACCCTGTCCTAGAACATAAAATGGATCCTCAAATACACCTGCCAATCATTAGTAAAGCAGATCAAAGATATTGGAGACACAGGCTGCAGGGTTCAAATATGAAAACATTATACTGGATGTTACCAGAATTTGCTTTCCTTAGAAATGATCACAATGGCCAGGTGGTGGTGGCACACACCTTTAATCCCAGCACTCGGGAGGCAGAGGCAGGTGGATCTCTGTGAGTTCGAGGCCAGCCTGGGCTACCAAGTGAGTCCCAGGAAAGGCGCAAAACTACACAGAGAAACCCTGTCTCGAAAAATCAAAAAAAAAAAAAAAAAAAAAAAAAAAGAAAAAAAAGGAAATGATCACAATGTATTTAATGATTACACTGGCAGGTTAGTGATCTGAAACAGAATATATGAATTGTAAGTCTAACAGTTATACACAAAATTAAGTACCCAAGTCATTAAAGGGAGAGAAAAGACAACATTGGTCAAACCCACAGTTCCTCAGCATTTAGCTGGAGGTTAGGCAGGGCAGCAACATAACCTAATTCTACTTCTCCATAGTAGGCCAGTGTGGTTCCTGCTAGACTAAGGAAAGAGAATTTTGTCTTTATATAACACAGATGTTAAAATTCAAAGACTGAGAATTGCAATCATTAATGGATCAGATGCTAGGGGTCTGCAAACGTGCAGGCTGTTGCAAGAGAATGGGACCAGAACAACGGCGGACAGTTTCCAGGAAATGAATGCAAGAAAAATGAAAATGAAAGGCTGTGGTTTGTAGCAACGGCAGTTACCAAATGATAAAAGAAGATAGGGATCTGCTTATTGAAGGAATAACACAGTGTAAGATACCAGTATTTTAATTAGGATAATAATCAAATTTTAAACATAACAGTCAGTATAAGTGGGTAACAAAGCCAGGAAAGAAAGTGACACCAACGAACTGATATCAATGTGCTCAATACTGATGGCATCCTGTGTCACATTGAAAACAATATTCTCATCAGTATCCAAAATAGGGCTGAATCTATCAGCTTAGTCAGCCTGCAATGTTTATGTCCTAAGAAAGGGGATCAAGAAGTGAGTCCTGTTTGGAGCAACTACCTTCAGGATTAATCACATTTTGAAATCTACTTCTTCATGTCGCAATCCTTTCTAACACACGTTGATACTTGCACTGCCTTATTTCACCTGTCCCGTGAATGTATGAGTGTAGTAGAGTTGAGAAACCTTACATATTCTTCACAAAAGTGCTTCACCTAGACAGCAATGTTTCAAGCCCACTCTAGACATTCTTTGCCTTCACAATGTGTATATATTTTCCACACATTGGCACATCTGTTTCATTCATTCAGCATGTTTCCTAAGGATCTAACACATAACAAAAACTGTGCAGACACTAGAATGGAACTTTAAAAGTTGCTTAATACTCTCAGTTATGATCCATTTCTTACTTCTTCAAGTTAATAAAAAGTTAACCAAAGACATGCTTTGTCAGATATGTTGGTCACTAATGAACAGCAAATGAGAATGTTCAATTATGTGAGAAAACTAAACTTATAAACATATAATTCCAATAGCACAAATACAGAATAATAAAGGCAATTTTACCCAATATAGTAGATACAAACTCACTAACTTAGATTTTTGTTTCTACAGCTCCTAGGTAATTAGTAATAAAACAGTAAAATTAATTTATGTATGAGATGGAGCTACATAATAATCTTCGTTGTACAAATTAAGTTATATGAAAAGAATGACTAAAAGACGAGGTCTAAGAAACTATTGTTTGTCCCAGTATGTACTAATATAATTAACATAGTCATTTCCCCATCTTTAAAATCTGTTGTGAAATGCAACTACAAGGAAATCAACTTTTCTTCCAATGATATAGTAATTAAATTTCTAATCCAAAATAAAAGGTTGTTTGTTACAGCCTTGCAAAGGATACCACACAAAAATGGTAGAGTTATCAATAATTCCTAAAGTTAATATTAATCTCAAACATTTCTTACAATATTCTAAGTAAACTGTTGTTGACATATTCACAGTCTCAAAAAGGCAAAAGCAAAAGGATGCTCACCTTATTACAAAATTGTGACTGTCAATCTCCTTGCCACACTCACTGTCTAGCAGAATGCCGGAATTTCCAACAACGGCACAGGTCTTAAACCTGCGGTTTTTCATTGGTGAAACCTCAGGCAGAAGGCTATGCAGATCATGCGAAATATTTAGTGTTCGGCGTCTGTCCAGCACATAGTGTATGACATCACCAGGCTTAAAACTGCTCTTGACCACAGAGACATCACGTTCCGCATCTAAGAAACGGAGAATGTTCTTCCTGTATTTGGAATGCAAAGTTTTATATTAAGAACCACATATCTAAGAACTGGTGGGGTCATTTATACATGGCATGCACAATATAAACTAGTAACTACTACTCTTAAAATTTCAGATGGTATTTAAATCAAGTAAATATTATATGAAATACTTTAAATATATGAAATATTTTAAAATCCTGTGTAAGGGGCTTAGAATAATTTTGTAAGTAGATATAGTATATACATATATATCATTTAAAGTAAGAAAATCACTCCATTGGTCAAAATATACTTAAATATAATTCCTTAGATAAGTACAGTTGATACAGATCAACTTTGTACTAGTAGATACTTAGTTAGTGTTTGTAATTTTCTAGAGTCATTGCTTTTATTTAATATTGTCCAGTGAGATGAATATTAATGATTTGAAGTTATTTTGAATTAGACCATAGGAAGAAATACTAAATTATTGAGAATTCCCCTAAAATACATTTACCCAAATGGTACATTAAATCTGTCTGTAAGTTTCTATTTACACTTAAGAGTCTAAGAAGTAAGATGGTTTAGAAAGTCCTGTACAGACAGAACATTAATTTTATATGAGAATTGTGTGCGTGCGCACGTGTACACACGCTGTTGATCTTTTCAAATTGGATGTGAATGCATCTTATGTATGATTGTAGTAGAGAAACATAATTCTAACTCAGCTCATCACTGCATTTTAAAGCCCATATTTTTATTTTTAAAACTTATCCCATTCTATAGCTATTGTACAAGTTAATCATAAGATATAAGATGATGTGCAAATACAAATATGTGCATATTCTAAATAGATGACAGAAGTTGTGAAAATAGACATAACCAGCTAGAGGGCAGGTGAGATGTGGCCTAAGTGGAAATTCACCTCTACTGTAGACTACTGGCAATGGTCGAGAGAGTGCCTGAGCTGACCTGCTCTGGTGATTAGATGGCCAAACACCCTGTCATGATAGAACCCTCATCCAATGACTGATGGAAGCAGATGCAGAGATCCAAAGCCGAACCCCAGATGGAGCTCCAGGAGTCCAAATGGCAAGAAGAAGGATTATATGAGCAAGAGATGTTGAGACCGTGATTGGAAAAAGCACAGAGACAAATAACCAAACTAGTGGAAACTCATGAACTGTGAACTAATAGCTGAAGAGCCCCCCATGGAACTGAACCAGGCCCTTTGGATAAGTGAGACAGTTGACTAGCTTGAACTGTGTAGGGGGCCCCCAGGAAGTGGAACCGGGACCTGTCCTTAGTGCATGAGCTGACTTTTTGGAGCCTGGGGCCTATGCTGAGACACTTTGCTCAGCCTTGGTGTAGGGAGGAGGGGATTGGACCTGCCTCAACTGAATCTACCAGGCTCTGCTGACTCCCCAGGGGAGACCTTGCCTTGGAGGAGGTGGGAATGGGGTGGATTGGGGGGAAGGCTGGGGGGTGGGAGGAGGGAGGACAGGGGAATCCTTGGCTGACATGTAAAATTAAATTAATTATAAAATAAAAAATTTTATAATAAATAAATAAATAAATAAAATTTTAAAAAAAGAAAGAAAATGCACCTGATCAAGTGGTTGCTCTTTCAAACTTCAGAAGCTGAATATTGTACACAATAAATTGATTTCTCATGGGAAACTGGTTTAAATGTATTCAACTGTTGTTTTTTAAAATGTAAAATAGAAGAATCAGACATGAAATAACCAGGTGGCAAGCAGTGAGGCAAAGGAATCTACGTCTAAAAAGGGTCTGTTTAATCCAAACTGTGAGGTTCTGCACTCTGTAGTTTCATATTTTTATTGCACCCTGATCGGTAAGGGATGTGAGTACAAATCATAGCTGTCCACACAAGAGTGGTAAAATTATCTTTCTGTGTAAATCTATAGATTTTAATGATCTAAAGAGGTATCTGTGATCAAGTTATGGGATGGAGGGCTAGGTTAGAATAATTTTTAAAGCATAAATATTGAATCTTTGGAATGAATCATTCATATTTGTAACTAACATCCAGGAAATATGCCAGAATCTACTAGCCTTGGAAAAAATTATATTGACAAAAACTTAGGAATGTGGCCTACAAAAGTCCAAGATAATTTAATCTCAGAGCCACCAATCACAAAGCAGCAAAAAGCAATCTGTGAAAACCACAGTAAAAGGCTGGAAAGCAGAAGTTATTTACCAATGTGCTCTTCTTAATGCAAGCTTCTATCTTCACAGGGATAAAAGTCAGTGCCTGGTAGTAATATGTATGATAACGACATGTATTTTCCTTTCGTGATGATATTGTCACTGTTGTGTGACATTGGGTAAGTTTCATTATTAAGAACAAAACATTATAAGGATCTGGCTATTCTCCACAAAAGATAAACCCCTACTATCAAAAGTGGCACCACAAATAACCTTCCATACACACTTACTAACTAGTACTTGATTACCTGGGAAGAGATAGCAAGGACTTGATATCTAGATTTTAACACAGCTTTTCATTAGCTGTGAAGATGACAAGGTTGTCTTGGAAATAAAACTGCACTGCACGGATGTGGTTAAATCACTGAAGTGGGTGATGTTGCCATTTCCCTTTGAAGAGAACTGAAATGGGCCGCTGTAGAGGCATTTAAAGATTGTGCTCAAAAGTAGCACCATGTTTGGCAGCTTCAGAGGAGAAGATCAGGTTATCTGATCTTTCAAGTAAGAAAAGTTTCTGTAGCTTAGAAATCCAAAAGGGAAACTCCCTTTCACACCATCAAAATGTTACACTTACATGCATGTGAACCGATAAGAGGGACTTTCCAAAAGTAACGCCTTTTCTCGCTAATAGAAAATTAGAAGCAAAATCATTTCAAAATGTGTTATCTGAAGCCCAAGTAAACAGAACACTTGTACTTTAACCACTTTAAGGGAAAAAGTTTAAAAGGAGTTTGAAAAGTTTAACAAAATTTACTGATACATAGCCTGGCAAACTTTTGGGAGAAAAAGTAGTCAGTGACATGAATAGATCTTAAGTACAGTAGAATACTGATTAATGTTATGTGTCCTTCTAATGCTGGGTTGTAGGCTTAGCAGTCATTTATTTTTATAAAGCAGAAGTATAAAAAAAGCAAAATACCTCTCAAAGCAATAAAAATTCCAAGTCATACAAACTAATAAACTTAAAAATAGAAAAAGCTTTTAGATAAGACTTAAAATATTTTTAAAAGTAGAATTGCTATTTTAAACTAGAAAGTTAAGAGGAAATGGCTTTGCATGGCTTTAAATGATTTTTGAATGTCTTATTTCATATATTTATCTAAACATTTCATTCCTATCTTAGGACTAAAATTTATGCATGGAAAGTTATTGGAGATAAGACTGTTGGTAGAAGTGTATAACATGCTGATAATAATTATTATGAATGAATAATGTTGTGACTTAGAAGCACAAAGCTTCTTTGGAACCAGTGAGGAATGATTAGATTCTTCTCACTTTAGAAGGCTAAAAAAATTTATTAGATTAAAGATGTAATGGCTATAAGAAATTCCATGGATTTCCTAAATATTTTTGTCACTTAGACATACATATATGAAGGAAGAAAAAAATTGCAATTAAATATAATTAGTTGAATGTCACTGAAAACAGGCAATGTGCTTCTTAGAGTAAATTGAAAAACTTTTAAGTTTCATCAGAAAGATATAATCGGTCTGAGTTAGAACATAATATGAATTTAATTTTGTTCAACTGCAGAGTAAGCAAAATTGCTTCAAAAATAAAAGGAAACCCAGCTTAATGTCTAAGCTTACACACTCACAAATCAGCAAAAACTTTTTGTACACAAGCTGTAACTTTGCAAGCTTTCTTGATATGTAGTCAAGCCACCAACAGTTATTCAAATTCAAGGACTGTGTCTGACTTCAAAGATTATCCAATCCATATCTCTAACTGTCACTTGTTCATTCTAACACAGACCCTCAAACATCTTCAGTTAAGCCAACACCTACTTACAGTGACTGTTTTAATAGTAACTGGAAAAAAAACTGAAAACATGTTTCATCTTCAGTGAGACTGAAAATCTTAGTCAGAAAAAAACTCCCCCCGCCCCCGAGACAAAGTTGACTTGAACCAAAAGGTTAGTGAACTGTTAAATTGACAGGAAGGACACTACACAGAAACTTCTCAACTGAAGGTTCAACTAGAACTTCCCTTTCAACACCGCCCATCAGTTGAAATAGCAGCTGCAGTGGTCCAGTGGGTTAATTTACTACATATTGTTTTCACTTGTGAAATGTTAAATATAGCTAACCCACTGTCACATGCCATTCTTTCTTCTCTGTTCTGGGATTAACAATACATGTGTTGTAGCAACTGAAATTCCACTGCAAGTGCTTCTGTCCCACCAGAAAGCACTGAGTAACACATCTTACATCAGGAATACGTTAAAAGTTAAAAATGAAATTAGGTTGTGTGTGTGTGTGTGTATATATATATATATATATATATATATATATATATATATATATGAAATTTATTTGAATTTATTACAGTAAATAGAAAAGTGTTTGCAAACTTGGTGTTTAAAACAAAAACCACATTGACTGACAATGACTGTTTACTAAAATGGAAAAGAAAAAACTTTGAAATTGCTGAGTGCATTATTTTGCTTATAAAATGAAAGAAAATCCCTACAGGATTTTTTATCTAAAAATTTATCTTCTGGAGCATTTTGCCTCAAAGGCCTAAAAGAACAAAGTCTTATTTTATTACATAGTATTTCAGGACTGAGGAACATGTTACAGGAAAGAGATTTTAGCATCAAAAAGAAAATACTAAACAATCACACCAAATGAAAACTGAAATTTTTCCAGCATATGTGAAGAACACTGTTTTACAGTTCAGCATATCACATTTGGCTATAAATTTGGTAAAACTGGATGACAACAAATTATAACCTTTTCACTTTGCATCAAATAAATATCATGCACTCCTTAAAGGGGCCCTCCATATTTAGTACTAGATTATCATCTTCTACAATTTGTTCCATTAAAAGACTGGCTAAACAAAACACTGAATGGGAATGTTGACTCTTTGGCAAAATAAGCTTCTTAGGCCACAATTAACATTATTATCCCTTGGTAATCACAATAAATATAATGCAGTGTAGAATTATATGTTGTGTTTTCTAGAAAATAAATCTATAAATGTAACAACCAATTCTTTTACACAACTAAACAGAAATGTGCACTTATGTTTAGTTAAGCAATCTTATATGTTTAAGAAAAATGACAGATTGAAACAGTTGACTAATTATTGGCTAGGCTGTTTGGGAAGAGTAGCTGAGTTCACACATTTCTATATCCTTATTTGACATTTGTACTTCTTAGAGTTTTCTTTTTTAATATATGAAAACTGAGAAAAGAAAAAAACAAATTATGGAAAGTAGGTCAAGAGACAGATGCTGGATAGAAACTGACAATATTCACAGACTTATTCACAAGGAAAGAAGCTGAAAAGTGCATTTCTGAAGAAAACAATATAAACAAGCTACTGTCAATACAGCACAGCCTTAGACCAAGGCAATCACTTTGATTGTGAATTTATTTGTAAGGTGCATTAACTCGTTAAACCCTGAGTCTTCAGAGCACAATGAACACAAATCTCCTTAGACAATTCTCCATCATACAAGCTTAGCAAGTCAACACCTGATATGTCTATGAAAACTGCAGGCCAATGGACTGAAGGGCTGAACACTAGAAACAAAATTCACATTGAAAAAAATAAGGAAAGGATCCTATACAACTATTACATATGTCAACATAAATTAACAAATAATTCATTAGAAATATCATCAGCTCACTATAAATATAATGGTAATTTTAAAAAACTAGAAAACCTTAAAGTACAATTCAACTATTTAAGAAAAAAAACAACAACTTATAAGTAATGGCCCAATCAAAGCATTCAAAGTATAATTTTTGAAAAACTTGAGCAGTATCCAGCCACCCCCTCATAGACATGGTTATTAACAACAGACTTGCAAAACCTAAGCCAAACAACAAGATGTTTTAATATCCTAAATCTTTTATTACAGGTGCCAAACTGATTAATACTCAGTAGTCATTGCTGCTAGAAGCAATTGTAATTTTTATGAACTGTTTGCACATTGTACAATAATGAACTTACAAATTATTCTTTTCTTGCAAATGACAACTTTGTATGTATTATTCAATATTTGTTCACTCTTGCATTGTTTACCGCTTTTTCTGTCAAGGGGAGCAATATAAACATAGCTAGTACTAACATTTTATTCATATTAACAGCTATTACCTGAAAAAGCACACCTTCAAAACCACAACTGCAGCCTTCATTAGTTTGTAAAGTCCCAACAGAAGACTCACTTGAGTCAGTTTATATTAAACACCCTTAGACTGGCTACCTTAGTAAAAAGCAAAAATGTAAATTTAAAGTCTCATGAATATATAGAGTATTCATTTTTGAAAAGATGTCAGGAATGCATGAACTGATGTATTAATTATGGAGGTGTATTATTCATTTAATACACTTTTTAGATTTTCACATACATAACACATTTTAAGCATGGCTAGGTATGCTAATTAAACTATTATGATATTGTTTTGTATAATTCTCTACTGCTTTCTTTTGCATCATCCATGCAGCCTCATCTAAACAACTCCTTTCTTGCCAGATCTTTTTTTTTTTTTTCCGAAGTCAGGATTGTAAATAACTTCTTTTCTTTCTAATCACTTTTTCCACTCTTTTCTCTTTCAGTCAACTTCTGAGATCTAATGCCCCTCTACCACCTCATTCTTAAGAATTAATTCATTGTTAACTTATTTTAGATTCAAATTTGGAACTAGTTATGGGAGATACAGAGGAAGATACTCGATAGGTATCACAAGAGGACAAAAATGTCAAGCTGACAAATAGATGAGACCCTCAACTTTTTAATCAGTCCGCTACTATTACAAAATGTCAATGCCAATATCTCATCAATAAATAACTAACATTTTGCAAAAACACACACACAAAAAAGGCGAGGTTTTATATCTATATGTATAGAATATGTTCTCTCAAACTTCTTGAGTTCTGAATTACCATCATATTCTAATTTAGGCATACAAACCAAAGCAATGGTGTAATGAAATATAAGAAATATGAGATTCTTGCTTCCTCCATGCTTAGGAATGTAGAGCCCACTTTTCTCATTAACTTTAGGACTGAAATAGAAGAGAGTGTTGTGGTGGATATAAGGAGTCATTGGATTTTACTTCAATAATTCATCCCAGCTTAAAATATCTGTCCAGCAAAGAATAAGCCAGACTTTTAGAAAGTTTATTTTCTGACTTTGTATTCACTTTTTCATATGAGCTTATACAGGCATAACCATGGACTAAATCAAACCAATCTATACTTGAAACAAAAGGAATCAATCAAGGAAACCCTGTTCTATGCACTTAAGTGACAGATCAAAATGAAGTCTCAATAAGGAAAAATTAAGGAAATGACTCCTAAGGTGACTGTTCATCCTGAAAAATGGAGTAAAAATATGCTAAAGGTAAGTACTTAGTTCAGTATTTTATTCCACTGATAATAAGATAGTATATTCAAAATTCCATCATCCTTAAATATTTGGGCAATGACTTTCTTGGTTCCACATTCTTCCAAGAGGAACACCAAATACAGCTGATTCAATTTTTCATTAAGCGTTCACACTTAAGCCATAAATCAAGTGTTTAATAGAAAGTGGCTGAACCCAACACATTTAATAACACGATGTGAAAGTGGGGAGCTTATTAAAGAAACTCACCTTATCTCCAGGACTAAAGAAGAGTTGATTTTCCAGCCTTGTACAGAGTGTTGGAAGATGGTTGAACCAGCCTTCCGGATGATTTTATCAGAGCTGTTGACAAGCGACCTGCTCAAACACAATTCACCATCTCTGTAAGAAAAGAAACAGGCCAGCTTTGTGAAAAGCAGAAGCACTTGGCATAAGTGTCATCATACACAATCATATTTACATTAGTGATTGAAAGTTGGATAGTATTTTCACAAGTTATAAGAAAAGAGAAGCATGATGGGATGCACTCTAGGAGTTAAGTGATGGATATTATCACAACAAACATCTACATACTTTTTTTAGAACATAATCTTTCCCTCATATAAGACAAACCTCAGAATATTTAAAGAAAAATAACTTTCATCAAAGCTACAATGCCAACTATGCTACCCCCCACTGCTTACAGAATAAGCAGTATGATGTTTGGTCAGTATTCTATAAGCCTATAACTTTGGCCATCAAGGTTAATTTTGTTTCAGAGAAGGCATATAAAAGTACTGAAAATAATTTTTCCTGAGGTCTACTAAGAAAGTCTTGTGTATAGCAGATCTGTAGATGTTCTCGATTTTATGGTGTGTTTGCCCACTATTCTTGGGCACTACTTCACTGTGTTCTTACCTTAGCCTTGACAAACAGCAATAACATCATTTAATATGCAATGATTGCAAAGATTATGGGTTTTCTGTATAACAAAGTAATTTTTCAAGCATTGTTGAAGTGCCAGTTTAAAAAGAATTTTTCACTAACACCATTAGAATGAGATTCCCAGGAAACAGAGAAGAAAATTTCTTCAATTCACATGTCCAGTGCTTTTATATTGTTTGAAAAGCAACTACCTCTTTCAATCAATATTCTCTAGTATATATTATACCATGTAAACTGGTAATTTTAGGGGTTTGGTGGTGTTATGATAGTGATAGACTTTTTTTTTTTCATTTAAACCATGAGGACCTGTAGAGCTAAGCAGTTCACTACTGAATAGATGTTTGTCTTTCTGATTTCTGGTAAAAGATTCAGAGAATTAGAAGGCCATTCACTTCTAATAAGGAAGAAAAAGCTTAGCTCTTCCAGTATTTGTACTGGTTATTTACATGTAAGCTTTATAATTTTTGCTTCTCAAAAGCATTGCTAAAAAGCAGCATGATTGTTCAAAATCCCAAAGTCTGAATGTGTGTGTATTACCTAGAAATTTTTTTCTACCAATAGAAACATTGCCTTTTAACAGCTGTTGGAGGATTCTAAAACTGGAGGCTGATTTTTTGGTTCTTGCTTTACACTATTTTTTTAATATGTAGTTTTAATTTGAAGCAAGTCCCTGTGCTGCTTATGAGATGATAGGAAAGCCACTCCCTGCAAAATTTGGAACTCTATAAAAATTAATGTTTTACACGGTTCTACTGATGAAAATGACACATTTGCATGCCTGTGCAAGGCTAATAATAATCATTTTCCAGAGGTCATTTAGGATGTTAGGAAACAGAGTACATTTTGCTAAGCAGTGATCCAGTCATCAATTTTCATATTATACTTTTAATGATAATAATTACATATGAGTGAAAATGTGGATGTGCACAAAAGTTAACCTTCACATTTTAGTGTGCACCTCCCAGCAGGCATAAATTATCACTATTTTCATGGGAAGAGGCAAGGATCTTTCCAATCTTCACTCCATTAACAGCTGCCAGTATCTTTTCCTTCTACCACAGACTGCAAAGATTAGAATAATAACTTTTACAACCAATATATTTTCATAGGAGCAAAATTATGCATCAGATCGAATTTTTAAAACTTTTTTAGTATTGTAGCACTTAATCATGGGTGTAGTTCTACCTGTACAATGGATTTTGTAATGATATACTTAGTTCTATTGGAGCCTTATCAGAAGCTCTAAAATTAAAATTCAAAAAGTCATTTTTAAAAAGTACAAATCCATTTTTTGTGAACACTATGCCAATACCGTACTTCACCACCATTTGAACTGCTTCTGTTAAATTGGTGATTGGCTACATGTCAGGCTTTTGTCATTGGAAAGAACTTTAAATGGAAGTGGGTGGGTACAAGTAGTCAGAGTTCTCTTTCACACTCAAAGGAGTCATCTGAGCCTAGAGAGCATACTTTTTTTTTCTGCAAAGTTAAACAGGGATATTTTTGCACATGATCTAGGTTTCACTCTGTCATAACAAAGATTCCCTTCCCATGAACTCAAAGCATGAAGGATATTTCCACCCACCGCTTGTTTCTCATTCTAGTTTGGACTTGACATCTGAACAGCTGCACTGAAAACATTTCTTTTTTTTTTTTGCATAAAGATATCTACAAAACATCAACATGCAATTTTAAAAGGGAAGAGTCTGAAGACATCAAAGAAATCACTCAACACTAAAGAATGCAATTTTCCAATATTCCTGCTTATATAGTGCTGTGAAAAATTCAACAAAGATGATAATATAAAACATTCACTGTCAGGGAATATTCTTACTTTTATCACTTAATATCTACAAATCTCTTGTTGGTGTTTTCTCTTTGACATGCGTTTCTAGTCTTTGTGAAAATTTGTTTCATCAGTTCTGATATACATAACAAAGGTGATTAAATACACTTTTGGATATCAGGTCTCAACAGCCAGGTCTACCCCACTGAAGCTCTGAACAACTACTTAGCTTTAGAATGAAGGTGACCAGATTAAGCTTCCTCATTACCTTAAACTTTTAAAAATCCTATCAACAAAAGAACTTGAAACAAACTGAGTTTGAACCCAAGCAGGGGACAATTCCATATTCTAGTCCCAAAGTGTCAAACAAATAAAGATGTGATACAGTGTAGTGTAATTATAAAGATAATCTATGAAGTGGAAACCTCGGAATGCTGTTTTCCAAAACCATCCTCCACCTTTAAACAAATTGAAACTCGCTTGTCCTAGCCATAGTCCAAGCACCAGTGTTTAGCTTTACTGTCAACTTTATGAATGCCAGAACTCATAAGTGTTGGTCATTTAGTAACATAATGTAAGCAGCTTTGAGGGGAGAAAAAAAAGACATGTATAAGTCAAGTATATTTAAGTCTCATTTTAGTCTGCCAAGCTAGTTTCAGGGAATCTAATCAAAACAGACATCTTATACATCATCTAATTTTGTCACACTTGCAACTTCTTTCCTTGTTAAATAGGCATGTTCATGTATTGTGTGCAGGAATCTTAAAACCCATTTCCAATATACTTTCACCAACACAGAAAAAGTGAAAAGGTGGGACAAATGTGAAGCACATGCAAAAAAAAACAGAAGTCAAAAATGACCCACTTAATACTACCGATCATCGGGGTAAATTTGTTAATAAAGTCATTCTAACAATCAACACAATTTATCAAAGAGAACGTGGCAGTTTCAGATGGTCACTGGTGACTGCTTGAACTGTTGGGAATGGTCCCTTAACTCGCGTTGCACACACCGCTGATGCTGTTCTGCTAGGAGAAGGTGGATGCTGGACAGGAAAAGTTCCTCAGCTACTGTTTTCCTCCCTGCATAGAACAACTGTTCCTTACTGAAGAGTGATGGGGCACTGACTTTGCATGGGGACTCTGCTAAAGGAAGAAGGGTGGGATAGAGAGACCACCGCCTATCTGGTGAGAAATGCCCACAGGAGCGGCAGGGACGTTGAATATGAACCCAGAAGAATGTAAGAGGAGAGGACTAGGTTGAAACTACCGCCCACCTGCAAGGCTCGCAGTGCCCCCCAAAGGCTATGGACTGCCTCTGTTACTTCACTTTTAAATGAAGCTTGGGTCTGGGCTCCAGAGCCTCTTTCCTCTTTTAGTCGCCTCAGAACAAGGCTTCTCCACATAAGCTCACTCGGAGAAGAGATGAGTTAGCTGAGAAGCCAACTGCTCCACCAGAGGCACTAGTGGGGAGTTGAAAGAAAACCATGTGCTCGGGTCACAAGCTTTTCTCCGAAATGTTTCATTCTGGCGGAGGAAAAGGAACGAATGTCCAGAGGCAACAGCTACCCTGCACTGCTCCTGGCAACGTTGGCTCCACCGTGAGCTGCTGAGTCTGAAGCTCAGGGCAGTCAGAATTCCTCCAGCACGTGTATGGAGACGCTCTCCGCAACCAGGTCCCGGTTTTGCCCGAAAGGACTGCAGTTGCGGCTTTTAATTAAAGAGGAGGAGCTTTGAACGCGAATTTATTGTTTGACTGTCAAAATAAAAAGGAGTCACAAAATGTTGACTCCTTTCAGAAACCCTCTATCCCATCTCCTCTTTATCCAGCTCTGGCTGCTCGTTCTCTGAGAGGAAAGGCTAGACACCGGGCATGCCTCTCTTCCTCTTTTGTTAACTCAAGCGACTGCCTCAAGCCTTCTCAAATGAACTGGGACGAACGAAACTGCCGCTCCGCCGGCAAAGGGTTCAGGCCACAGCTTAGTAGAGCTACCCAGGCACTGCGCGGCTGATTGCGGTTCCCCACCTCCGTTCCCCACCTCCCAGGGCTGTGCCCACCCTCCAAAGGCTTCCAGAAAAAAAGGCCACAGAAGAAATGTCACTGTGAAACGTGGGGTGTCCTGGATCTGTTATTTCCCCCGTGGCACCAGGGTGCATGCCTCCTCCCTGAAGGCAGTTTACCCAAGCTAGGAAAGGATTCCTTTCCAGTATTTGGAGACCCTGTTCATCGCCACGCCCACTCCTGCTCACCAGGGTCCCAAACCCTTAGAGTCCTGTAGAGGCTGGGGCTGCTTTGTCTAGGCTCGGGCTCATCTTCCGAACCCATCAGTTCAGAAGGGAACAAAGAGCCTCTACTCACCAGCCCCAGCCTCCGCCTCTCCCAGGAATTCCCACGCGCGGGTTCACCACCTTCAAGACCCCTTTGTCTGCCTGGCAAAAACAGGTCTCCTGGGGATGCCCACACCCCTCCTAATTTTTTCTTTTCCACCATTGACATGGATTTTCAACCCCCCCCCACTTCTGTGTAGACGACCTCACATGATTCTTTTATTTATTTATTTTATTTTCTCTGATACCGACCTTGAATAGGTTTGTTGAAGCATAAGGACCATTCAGCCCACTCCTTATTAGCTTTCTTTTCTCCTACAGTCCCCTTTGAATGTGGTACTGTTAGGCTAGCTTTGTATAGACTAGCAAGTCCTTCCACGAGGATACACCTGCGTCTTGCTCACTTAAATGCGACTGATTACTCAGAGAGGAGCAGGGATATTAAGAGCTGCATAAACTTTCACAGTCTGTGTTTTAGCAGCCCCGTGTCCCCGCCCCCATACAAACCTCGCACACAAAAATGGCAAGCATCCTTCTTCGTTTTAAAAATGTCAGAGACAATTTTAAAAACAGAAGGAAATCTCAGCCAGGGCAGTTTCCGACTGCAGAAACCTCCAGGCTTGGAAGAATTTCCGAAACAGGACTTTTAACAGAGTTGACAAGCAGGACCATATCCTCAGGAAAGAAAAAAAAACAAAAAACAGTTTCCAAGCCTGTCAGAGACACCAAGTTACAAGGAGCTCTGCTCTTGATAGACTTCAAAGGCAGAGAGGCCAGGGAGAGAGGAAGGAAGTGTGGTATTTACAGAACTTAACCGGGCGGAGATTTTGAACCCATCTTGACAAACTCAAGAAAGAGCAATGATATAGTCTGTGAAGGCACAGTTCCCAGGTCCCTTCTAAAACTATTACCATGAAACGCAGGAGTTTTATCCCTGGAGGAGTAAATAAGGGATTGTCCTTATTGGCACTGTAATTTCTAATTGAAAAAAAGAAAACAGATCTCACAGGCGCCTCCCACCACCACCAAAATCAAAAACAAACAAACAGGAAAGACTAAAGAAGACCCATTTCCTCCTCTGTGAACTTAAACTTCTGCCTTTCGAGAAAGACGCTTGTTAGAGTGTGTATCTAGACTGTCAGGACACAGAAGGTAGGAAAGACAAGGATGTGACGAGTAAAAACATCTCTCGAGTTCTGCTCAAGCATTAAAATGACAAGGGCACACGCTCTTTGTTGACACTTCTGCAGTGACTTTTCTTTGGTGAGCGGCACCCTGTGCCAATACATCTGCTGCTGCTGCCGCCGCCGCCGCCGCTGCCACCACCACCACCACCACCACCACCACCACCACCACCACCACCACCGCACAGGGCAAGTTAAACTCATACTAGAAACAGCATGGGAATCCCACACAGACCTCCAAAGAGCCATTGTTATCTAATTCATGGCACTAGCCACCCGCAAGCAAGCTCGAACCAACACACACAGCACTCCAAACGTCACTTATATGCACACTTCACTGTGGCTTGACTTTGTGTCATATCCTGAACATGCATTTACCCGATGAGTTGCGTCTCTTGGTGCTCCTCAGTTCTTGCTATTTCTTTTGTCTTATAAAAGATCAGAAGTAGACTTATAGTGCAGATGGTCCACCGCTTTCTAATGGAGCGCATCTTGGGTGCCCGGGAAAGTCCTGGTTGCCCCAGTTCCGGCACCTTCTCTTGGTATAAAGACTCCGTTTTGGGAAAATAGTGGAGGGGGAGAAATCTGAAAATTGCGATGGGAGCGTGGAGCCGAGATCCCAGAATCAGGTCGCTAGGATGTTCTGCGGTGGAGCTCTCTGGGTTCTCCAGCGCTGCCCGGCGCCCTGCCGCGCAGTTTGCACTAGCCAGGCCAGGGTCGCTCAGTGCCGTCTCCCCGGGGCTCAGGTTTCTTTTCAAATGTGACACCTTGTGCATTGGAGGTGGCGGTCGCTTCTGCAGCTGAGCTCGGGGGCGTCACTGGCCCTTTCCTCGCCGTAACAGGGAAATGATAAGCAAGGCCAGCCAATCACCGGGCTGAGGGGGCGGAGGCTGCTGTTGCCTTGCGTTGCTGGCGGCTGCTAGGAGAGTAACGTCGTGGGCACGGTCTGCACTATGCCTGGGGAGGAAGCTCACTGTCGCACGCGCGCGCGTTCTCGCGCACATACTCAAAAAACCAGAGGCACACACAGATACACCCCGACCGTCTCCTAGGACGCCCAAACGTCAAAGCCGCGGATCCGCCAGCGTCCAGACCATCTGACTACATCAATGCAAAGAGTGGATCTGATCTGAGAAAGATGAGAGACTCATCCCACCGTAGGCATGCAGTTGATAGGGTTAGGGGTGGGATGAGAAAGGAACCTGTTATTGAAAGCGTGGTTGCTAAACACGCATGATCGCACTAGCGAATAAACCCGTCCGTTGTAGAGTGACATTCTGCCGGGAAGTGGAAGGAGGACGTTCATTATTCAATGCACAACTCTGTCTGGAAAATACAAATGTTCACAGGAGCCAATGAGCTGGTCTCGGTCAAAATGGGTGGGTAATGAGAATCCCAGCTAGAAGCTTTGCAAGTGAAGTCAGAGGTGGCATTGTGAGGGTTATGGATATTTATGTGACCCTCTCGTTGTCATTTGGAAACTCCTCACGAAGAAGTGAAGTCCACTGCCTTTTAAACTTAACTGCAGAGAACCAGGATTCAGAGAAAAAGAAGCTACCACGGGACTGGACTCGGGCACACCCACAAATACACAGTCTAAGGAAAGAAGAAAGCAAGGGTTGAAAACAGGACAGGCAGGCCCTTCTGGAAAATCTCACTCAAGTGTATTGGCCTCTGATTTTCACCCCTCCTCCAACCTAGCATTCTCCTTACTCCTATTGTGTTGTGCAGCTGGCGCGCTTTCTGAGTTCTGTGTGTGAGCACCTCTCCGTTCTGAGCTTCCGGCATCTCCAAGAGAGCTGACTGCAGGGGCTTATCACACCTAACATCTGGACGCTTCCAGCATGAGACAGAGCCTGGAAGCCAGACTCCTTCCTATCTGCGTGCCTTAGCCCCAAGATCCCTGAGACTCTGACGTCTGCATTCCTGCTCCTTCTGGCTGAGCATTGCCGCTGGACGTCCATCACTAACCATTTAAGTTCACACTTTCCACATCAGGAAATGATGAGGCCCACCACCAGGACTTGGCCATCCTTGGACTAGAGGAGGAATTCTGAGTAACTCCTGGAACAGCATGAAATGAAAAGACATCACTTTTGCTTAAAACCTGGGGTTCCAGAAGTTCAGGGATAGAGTTTGCCCAGCTGCTGAAATCTCTAAAAATAACACAACAAAGCATACTGTCCCTTCCTGATGCATGCCAGCCTCTACTCGAGGTTTCCTAAGTTAAAAATCTCCCAAGTTTTGAGAGCCTAATCTCTGCAGCACAGCCAAGCAAAGGGCTGAGTCTAAAATGCACCAAGGAGCAAGTCATTATGAGCCTTTATTGACCCTGCAAGTGGCCTGCCGGGAGCCTTTCCAGTTTATTGATGTCTAGGCAAATCCTGCTTGCCTTAATGCATTTTTGTTACACAGACTTCTCAACTAGCAGCAGGGAGAGAATAAAACAGTATCTTATTTGAGTTTAAGGGAAGTGGCATTTGTGGGGGTGTGCCTATGTATCAATACAAAAGAAATACAGTAACTATAAAACAAAAAAAATGCTGTTTATTGCAAGGCAAATCATTTTTACATGTAGAATATGTAATTTAATTTTTTCCTACATTAATTCATTTTTCTTCACGTAAGGACATATTTAAAATCTATTTTTTGTTTTTTACATGTTGCCCTTTTGCTGTTTCCATACATAACCAAATATAATGTGCCCAATCAAGAAAGACCTTGACTTTAGTTAGAATGCACAGTCATAAATTTAGTGTAATTTCTCACAAATCGGCAAAAACCTATCATTATTCTCAAATCTTCATAATTGTTTGGCTTGGGTAATTTACATTCACATTCTTTTGCATAGATTGCCATGGTTTGTGGCCAAGCATGAATGTATACAATGGATAACACAAGCACTTTCAAGTAAGTAATCTTCAATTTGTAATATCTAATTTGAATGTCCTAAGAGAGGTATCTTTGAATGTGTGCTACTCAGAAACACCTCTGTTTTTAAGAGTCATTTTACTTGCTTAAGGTACACATTTTAATTGTCTATATACCTTTGTTTCAGCCTTGGAGACCTGGGATTCCAGTTCTTATCATTTCTTATTCCACAGCACTTTGAGATAGTAAAAATACACAGGAGCACTACCTCATCCATGCTTTGCTACATGCTACTCTATTACCCAGGTTTTTTCTTTCTTTTTTATGTTGCCTTTTGGTGTGTTTCTCTGATACAACATGATGACTGATCCTGCCTGGTAGGAAGAGAGTAAGTGTCAGACCAATTTTCTTTAACCCAACTTTCTTTCTGAATAATGGAAGCTCACTGAGTGATTGTCTGAGTCACCACCACTAAGGAGAATATTATTAATGGTTGTAATTTCTTCATCATGGCTTTTCAGTTTTCTTTCTTGGATCTGGGCTAGTCTTTTTGTTTCTTCTCTTATGAGCTTCTCCCCTCACGTTTCCCAACTGAATGACAGAATTATCTTCTTTTCTTATATATCTCCTCTCCATATTATTCTCAATACATCATATTAAACTCAAAAGAAGAAATTATAACATAAAATTTCAAGGCCACAAGAACTGTTTGTGTACATCTGTTTCTTTTTCAAATCACATATATATTCACATATATACACACATATATATATATAATTTGACTGCTTTTAACAATTTGAACATACTGACTCAAAGTATATATCATGTAAAATTACGTCAGTGTTCTTTATAAATTAAATTTTGTAAGCAAAAAGACATTTTAAAATATTATTTGTATACCCTAAAAAATAATACTATGCTCATTATTGGCTGACATGCTGTTGGTGAATATAGCATGCAAAAAGACTTGCTGTCCTGAAAAGTGTGTTGAAATTAAATATATACATTCATACGCATGCACACAGACACACACACGCACACACATAAGTACACACATTGCATTCCCAATAGTAGCTTTTTTGTCAAAAATATGCCAAGAAAATTAAAAGCCAGACTCAGGCCAGTAAGAAGACTCAGGTGGTAAAGGTGCTCACCACCAGTCCCCAACAGAGGAATTGTATCCTCAGGATCCACACAGTAGAATCACAGGATGAACTTCTGCTAGTAGTCCTCTGATCTCCACAATGGCATGTGTGTGAACGAGTGCACGCGCGCGCGCACACACACACACACACACTCACAAAACACAATTAAAACGCAGTGAAAACAGATTCTCCTATTCTTAGAGGGACAATTTTGTGGCATTGAGCAGCAACTGTCTTGCCTCATGTTTTGTGACTTTGATTTATTACAGAATGTTTATTTCCCACTTTTATCTACTTGAGGATGGATCAGTTAGCATTTAAATGTATAAAGCAAACAATTCTGTTGGAGATCACAGACTTTATGCTTTTCTTGTTACATAAGATTATGAAAACATCAATTTTTGAAAAGTAAGTAGTTGGACAAATTAAAAATAGCTTTCTTATAAAAGAAGTTTGAATTTCAAGCATATAAATGCCTAATCCATCAATAAGGGAATACTACTGTGGAAGATGGATCAATAGACACTTATTGGAGGGAATTTCCATTGGGAATAAGAGAAAAATAATGACTCCATTGCACATTTGACCTGTAACTCCCTACATAAAATAAACAATTGACCTTTCCTCTCTATTACCACAATCATAATTCCCTATATCCCACTTGAAAATCTGTCAATACCTATAGATACCATGTGCATCGTGGTTAAGCACATCATTCTCACATCCATCTTATATGCAATTGTGGTGATTTATATTAGCTGCAATTACAATCCAATTATTAAACAAAAATGGAATCACTATACAAGGAGGATAAAAAAAATAGCAGGATTTTTAAGGTCTCTTTTATGACCTAAATGTAGAATTATTTATTTCTTCAAAACATGCTTTAGAATATAGAGTGGATTTATCCACTTTTTATTTTCTTGACAAGAGATTACTTCTACAGTGAATTCTCAGAAAAGGATGTTTACTGTAACATTATATGTAAAATACTATAGAAGTTGCCCTAGAATTGATGATTTCAGAGTGTGAATGCTCAGTGTCATGGAACCTATGGGTTTGCCCCATGGTATTTTGCAAATAGGATATTGAAGGTGTGGAAAGGCTGTAGAAATTCCAGAAGGCTGCACAACTGATCATCAGATACAGTCAGGACACAAACAATGAGGTTTCACAAGTGGTATTCATCAGGAGATAGCTACCTGGAAAAACTGGCAATGCTCAGGAAGCAAGGAAATCAGGGGTGAGACCAAAACTTTGGGCTCCAGTTACACAATCATCTAGGACCAAGTGTGCAAACTTACTTAATACATGCTGAATTCTCTTTGAAGATGAAATCAGTGTTAGGAGTATCAGTAAGCTGCTTTCCAGACAATATTATAAGCTAAAAGAAACATAGCATTCTGTATAAAAAGGGGATTTGATAAGAAGCAAATTCCTGAGATATTCTTGTAAACCCGAGAAAATAAAATTTAATTAAGACATGTAGCATTACTTTTATCTTTGGAGCCTAATCTTGATTTTAAGAAGAGCTCCCACTATGGGTATATTAACACAGCATTCATTATAACAGTTTTGGTATACATACAAAAATAATATATATCCTTGTGATCAAGCAATGTTGATACTACCAGCTAACTTGGAAAAGAGAGTGACTATGTTTCTTAAAGTACAATAAAGCTCTTAATAGTAAACTACCAAGTTAAAGGTAGGAAAATGGAAGAATGAGAACGTGATTCATAAAATTAAAAAGTCAGTGGAGTAAGGCCTCAATTTTAACAGGAGACAAGAAAAATTAAGAGGACAAATGCAACCTGGATCTCAGAGGTACAAGACCAAATGGGAAGATAAATTGAAGTGAAATCAAATTTGCTACAGGTGAGAAACTAAAGCAGCACGGAGATATTTCAGGCCACCAGAAATGAGGACAGGAGCAGCTGCATACAGCACAAAGGACAGTTAGTTACCAAGAGTAAATGGGTAAGTAGGAGACATCGGGAGAGGTGGGGGAGGGGAACACCTGCAGTGGCACTGCCATTGAAAACCAAGGATGCTTTTTCTATGCCTGTCTGTAACCTGCCTAATACACCAGCAAAGTCAGACATGAGGGCCTGCTGGAGAAGGAAGGAATTCTTCAAATGAATGTTGACAGAACTAGCTGCTTGGTCTTTAGTATCACAAAGGGCCAAAGATATTCATTTAATAACCATGGATTGAAGAGTACGGCTTCTTTAACTTGCATCATTAGTAACCTTGGGTTGTAGAGTATTGCTTCCTTAACTTGTCTTACTGTAAAAATTTAAATTATTTTATGTATTTACTTTTGTGTGTTTATGTAACATAGTCATCACCCAACACCTCAGTTCAAGATTAATCCAAGCTTGCCATTTGTCTTTGGTGTTAAAATACTTTATTTTGATTATTTTCTAAGCTAGCAGATGAGCTTCATTTAGTTGGTTTTGATATCACAGAAAATCCCCCAACCATACAGGTAACAACACTTACTAATTTCTTCTTCGTGACCTGTCACCAGCTCTTTTCAGTGGCTCTGCCTTGCTTGTCTTCTCATTCCAGAGTCCAGCCATGAGGAGGAGCACTCTGTCTGCGGCCTCAGCAAAAGTCATCACAGAAGCACCTTATGCAGCCCTCAGTTTGGTTTCTCCTCAGATATGTCTGTATGTTATGTTCCCTAGCACAGGGTTACCAAAGTTTGTCATGTGGTCAAGCTCAGCGTCAGTAAGATAATTAAATGGTGGCTCCTTCAGGAGTTTCTTGGCTTCCTACATATCAGTAAATGAGTCAGGAAAAAAAGGAAGGGGGGAAAGAAGAAAAAAGAAAACCCAGATTTAAGCCTGAAAAGTATAATATAATAACTTTGCCACATTAGATAGAAATATAGATTCAAAAATAAAAAGCCACAGTGAAATAAAAGCATGGTAAGTGATATTTGCCAGAGAAGAAGGGTCAAAGACCCAGTCTACAGCATCCATTGAGATACAGGATTTAAGAGGACAAAACTAGTTTGTAAACTCTTTAGAAAATATAAAAAAGCAAACAGAGTGGAAACATCGCTGTTGGAAAGGAAGATCAGCTGTTTTGTGTCTTTAACCTCCCAGAACACCAAACAGATAAAAACAATGGCAAATTTTCATAATCTAATGTCTCACCAGCACATCCATGGACACAGTTATGTCATTTTATCATCATTTACAAGTATTTTACATAACCAAGGAGAAGCTTGCATTACTTAACACATACAGTGAGTAGCTTTTCTTATTCACCTCAGCATGTGGGTACATATGGAAGGCACATCATCTGCTTGAGAGCTAAGATCCCTTTTCATAAAGAGAGCCTGATGGCGAGCAAACAAAATTGTTCTTTGTTCTAAAGCAGTGGTTTTCAACCTTCCTAATGCTGCTACAGTTTAACACAGTTCCTCATTTGAGTGACCACCACCCCTCAACTGTTGATATGTTCATTGTTACTTCATAATTGTAATTTTACTACTGTTATGAATCATAATGTAAATATGTGATATGCAGGATATCTGAAATGTGACCCCCAAAAGAGTCATAATCCAAAGACTGGGAATTGATGCTCCAGAGTTTCTGTTTTAATTTTAATCCTTCCTCATTAGTACATTTATTCTTTAGAATGATCTAGGTGTACCGTTTCTTTGTAACTACCTTGACTCGTTCCTATATCTTGGTGTTTTTTGATCTTATTTCTCAAGTGTTTATTTGAGGAAACAACCATTACTGGCACTGCTTTCTAAATGGAGTGTTTCCTTCCTAGGACTTTCAGAGAACAAAAACAGCACAGAGGCAGTCCTTGAGTCTTTTACTTAGTCACATATCCTTATTAAATTAGTAACATTTTTTTGTTTGGGAAATATTCTTCAGAAGTTTTCAGCATCAAATCAAGGACCCCAAATATCTCATTGATCAAATAGAAAAACTTAAACAGAGAGAAATTAGCTGTGAGCCCTCAGGTGTCCAAAAGCCAGAAGGACCAACTTATTCTCACTGTCTACTCAGAAAAGTAACTAATATCTTGTACTTTCATTTATGTAACTAACATTTAGTGGATATTTACAATATATTCATCTTTAAGTATGTTTGGAGATTTAAATAACATATATAATGTACATTTGCAAAGGGTTAGGAGATGTGGCCTTACTGGGAAGAGATGTGTCACTTTGGGCAGCTTGCGGGGTTATATGATACTCAAACACGTCTAATGTTCTCTTTCTGTCTCATGGTTGTAGATCAAGATGTGAGTTCTCAATTAGTCCTTCACTCAGCCCTTGTGAACTCTGTAACCATAAGCTGAATTTAACATTTTCTTTTATAAGATGCCCTGGTCATGGTGATAGGAATTCTAGCCACACCCCCACGACCGAGCATGCCCTGGGGAGACACCTAGTCATTTCTGGGCTGTACATCCTAGTAATCCGTGTGCTGCATGGTCACGTAATTTGGGCTCAGCATGTTCACTGTAATCGATGCACATGTCTGGTGTAGCCATGTGGGCCCATATGCGCATTCACGGGGAGTATATGTGCATGTGCATGCACAGGGGTAGTCCATAAAAGGCAGATCTCATGTACCCTCTCCCATCTCTGAACATGTCTCTCAAACAGGCCTGATCACATTCTTTTCTGTCTCTCCCTTCTCCTAACGAAACTTTCATAGTGGGTTTTGTTGTGCCTCCTGACTTTTCCTCTCAGGGTAAAAGCATAAAACCAGCACATGGTGTTTTATTAACCACAGCAACAGAAGAGCAACCAACACAGAAGTGTATTTATTTATGTGTATCAGTGTTTTCTTTGTTTGTATGTGCATTACCTGGTGCACATACACCTGGTACATGCACGGGACAGCAGAAGGTAACAGAGCTCCTGGAACTACAACAAACACGTACTACTACGTATGCAAACCATACTTGGCAATACTTGGCTGTTTTTTATTTTATGCATATGATTTTGAAAAAAACATTTTTTAAATTTTGTCCTTCCTGAAATATTTTCAATATTGTTTTGATATTGGACTTAAGTAAAATTATAAAAATAAGTTTCAAAACAACCTCTCTGATTTTAAAGAAAATAATTTAATAAAGGTATTTTTTGTATATATTGAATATCATTCACCATTTTACTTGTAGAAACATTTCAAACAAATCATTTTATGGAGCCACTAATGATAATATGGAGCCACATCCAAAATTTGTGGATTTTTGAATCTATTTTATTTTGCAAAGAATTTGTTAATTTCATATGTAGAGTCAAATTGTTACAAAGTTGTATTTATTATGTTCTTACTACCTACCTGCCTTTTTGGGCATCCTATTTAATTTATTGGCTAATTGTAGAATGTAAGTATCCAAAGCTTTAAATTTCTTTTTATGCATTGCATTATACATATGACATGTTTTTATGTGTAATTTTGTTTTGGTTTTACTTAACTTGGTTTATTTTTTAGATAAAATCTTGTTATGAATCCAAGCTGGATGTATAGATGTTCAATTACAAACATTTATCACAATATCTAGCTGATGTTCTGTTTTGATTCCAGTTTTGCTAGTAATGCAATCATAGGCATACAGTTCTACCTACACTATATTAATCTTTGTACATTTTATGAGACTTGGATAATGTCAGTGTTTAGTGTGCCATGATAAATGTTTAATCATGTACTTGAAAAAGTTGTGCACCATTTAGTTATATGAACCTGTGTATGTTTTCTGTACCATGTAGGTTAAGTAGATAGTTTGCATTGATCTGTTTCTTCTGTTGGTTTTGTTCTACAGTATCTGACATGGATCTGGAACTGGCCTAAACACCTACCTATAAAGCCAGGACTTAACTGACTGAAGCTGGAGGATCATAATTTGAATGCTGTGTGGGATACATAGTAAGAACTTTTCTAAATCAATCCATCCATCAATAAACCAGCCAATCAATCAAATAGGTTAATGTTGACAGAGACAATCGTTACTGCCAACTTGCTACCTGTTCCTCTACACTCTTTTGTGTTATTTTTTCTAAACATACTTTAAAGTCTAATATAGAAGGCATGAAAATCTTTATTTTTCTGTTCTTATTAGATATCTCGTTATTACTGTGACTTCCTTTCAGCCCTGATAATACCTCCTCCTTTAAAGGTTATTCATTTTTATTTTATGTATATAAGAGTTTTCCTAGCAGGTATGTGTGTTCAGAAGACAGGAGAGAGTTCCGGATCTGGATCTGGAAAAGAAGCTACAGATTTCTTTTAATCCATCATGTAGGTGCCAAGTCTTGAGCTCTCGTCCCCAGGAAGATGGTAAGTGCTCTTAACCATGGAGCAACATTTATAGTCCCACCACATCCCCTTCTGTGATATCTGATCTGTGATAGAGGTTTACAATGCCACGGTTTCAAAATTTTTTCTTCTTTTACTTTCAACTTACCTTGCTTTTATGTTTAAGGTACAATATTTTGACAGCATATTATTGAATCTTTTTTTGTTAAAAATCACTTTTTGTATGTTTTTTTCTTTTTGATCATACCATTTAATAAAGCTTACTTTACGAATTTCCTTTTTCTTACAAGTTGCATGTTGCTTATTTCCTTTGAGAATAAGACACCAAGAGAAGGTTAGGCACAGAAAAGGTATCAGATGAAATGATAGCGAGAAACAATAGTAGGCAACCAGTGGAAGCAGAAGAACCATCTGAGGCCCAAGTCTTACGGCTGTGAATGTCAAGGAAGGCAAGTGTAGAAATTGTAATCTCAACCTTGGGTATAATATCAATGAGTGTTTAAGTCGAGCACACAGAAAATTTTAAAATGAAGTTGCCCATCAGATAGGATAAGTATTCAAGTCATGACCAGTAGTAGCTGATAGCATCCCACATGAAGTATGACACAAATGGTACCACGGATTCAGAGAATAACCTTGGGCCTTCCTGTCATGAATACTTTCCACAACAGGCATCTGAGTGGACTGTATCTTGCCCTGGACATTTGTGCCTTTCAGGAAGATCTACATTGTTACATGTTCAAAGAAGCAGCTCTTCTAATATTCTCCTGGTCCTTGATGTATGAGGGGAAACTTAGAAAGTAGTTTGTTGATTAAAAAAATATTCTCCCTGTCACTTCTTCATTCCTATGAGGTCATATCTTATAGTCATCTTTTTCACTTTCTTAGTTTCATATTATCATATTTATTGGCGTTAGTGGCATACCTTGCACTAGACTCAAATCTTCATATGTGGATTATCATCTGAGGAGGGTAAATGCATATTTCTCTTTATAGGGAGATTAGAGGAAATGAATAAAAGGAAATGTCCAAATGTGTCACAAGAATGGGCATGTAAACTTCCCCATCCCTAGTATCTTTATTCAAGTGTATCATTATAATTATTATTTTAAAATATTCTTTTCTACTGTGTAATATTTAGGAGTGTGACCTTACCTTGACCCAAGGTCGTACATTCTGTTCAGGTACATCCTCTTTGCTGATTTTATATTTAAATATTAGTTCTAAATATTGATCTTGGAATCTTTTAATTTAGGCAAACGTTAGTGCCACTTAAATTACTTCACATTATCTAAAAGGAAGATAGCAAAGCAAGATTAGACCTTAAAAATAGATATTGGAGAAAAGTTTTCATGACAAAGGCAGAAAGAAAGAGAAACAGGCAGGAGAGATGAGAGATCCCTATAATGAATAAAGGAAAGATGGAAGATTTAGAAAAATGTGATAAGGGCAAAGTTGTTCTGATGAGGTTTCATTTATATCTCGAGGACTGTTTGAGTCACTGTTAGCTTCTATGTCTTTTGCCTTACTGTGAATGTCTAGTCATTTCCTGGCAGAAGGTTATCAGGAGCATGGTCTCAGCATGAACTGAGCATTGGACTCTGCCCACAACATCCAGAGCTGTCAATCATTCATAGTCCTGTAGCAAGGTATCTGATGGCTACTGCAGTAATATTTTCCTGTTTGTAATGTCTGAATACAATTGTTTGACATGTTTTGTTAAATTTTATTATTATTAATTTGGTACTTCTTTAGTTATGGCTGGAAATTACAATCTGCCAGTGTTTGTGGGTTGGTTTGTTTTTTTCTCATGACTTTGAATACAAGTGTCCATCATGTCATGTCATGATTTTGAGAACTCATCATTGCAATGCACATAGTGGGGAACTAATGTATTTTTGCAGTGAATCATAGACTAACTTTTCTCTCCATCCTTCTAGAATCTGAGCTGGGAATCAGAGCTATTTCTTCTTCACAGGAGCCTTAGTGAAGCCAGAAAGGTTGTACATTTCCCTTTGACTAATTTTGCTGTTGTTGTTTTCCTTTTATTATTACTATTACTTTTATTTCCTCCTAGCCCCTCTTCTTCATCTTTCTTCTTTTCCACTGGCCCTCTCTTTTTCTCTCTTCTTTTAGACCCCGTCTCCTTATGCAAATCTGGCTGGCCTGGGACTCACTATGTAAACCAGGATTGCCTGGACCTCACAGAGAGCTATCTGCCTCTGCCTCCCAAGTGCTAGGATTAAAAGTATGTACCATGATACCCCATTAGTTTTCTTTTAATTGCTGATAACTTTTACTGATAAGTATTTTCTGATAATTACTTCATTCATCTAATTATTTTTATTCTTTATTAAGAATTTTTTTTATTCATTTTACATACTAACCACAGATCCCCCTCTTCCCTCCTCCCATCCTTCCTAGCCTTCTGCCCCAACCCATCCCCCATTCCCTCCTCAGAAAATGTAACATGGGGAGTCAGCAGAGCCTGGTACATTCAGCTGAGGCAGGTCCAAGCCCCTCCCCCTGCATCAAGGATGTGCAAAGTGTCCCACCATAGGTATTGGGCTCAAAAAGTCTGCTTATGCACCAGGGATGGATCCTGATGCCTCTGCCAGGAGGCTTCTTAAATAGATCAAACTACACAACTGTCTTACTTATTCAGAGGGCCTAGTCCAGTCCCATGGATTATCTATTGCCATGCATAAAACTCAAGTCCAAGTGGATCAAAGACCTCAACATAAATCCAGTTACACCAAATCTGATAGAAGAGAAATTAGGAAGTAGCCTTGAATGCATTGGCACAGGAGATCACTTCCTAAATATAATACCAGGAGCACAGACACTGAGAGCAACAATGAATAAATGGGACCTCCTGAAACTGAGAAGCTTCTGTAAGGCAAAGGACACAGTACATAAGACAAAATGACAGCCTACAGAATAGGAAAAGATATTTACCAACCCTACATCTGACAGAGGACTGATCTCCAAAATATATATATATATATAAAAAAAAAACTCAAGGAACTAGACATTAAAATAACAAACAATCCAATTTAAAAATGGGCTACAGAACTAAACAGAGAATTCTTAACAGAAGAATCTCAAATGACTTAATGTATTTAAGAAATTACTCAACATCCTTAGTCATCAGGGAAATGCAAATCAAAATGACTCTGAGATACCATCTTATACCTGTCAAAATGACTAAGATCAAAACAGTGATGAAACTTATGTTGGAGAGAATGTGGAGCAAGGGGAACATTCATCCACTGTTGGTGGGAGTGCAAATTTGTACAACCACTTAGGAACTCAGTATGACAGTTACTCAGAAAATTTGGAATCAATCTACTTCAAAACTCAATGATACCACTTGGGCATATACTCAAGGAATGTTCAATCAAGCACAGGGGCACATGCTCAACTATGTTCATAGCAGCATTATTCATAATATCCAGAACCTGGAAACAACCTAGATGCCCTCAACCGAAGAATGGATAAAGAAAATGTGGTACGTATACACATATACAATAGAGAACTACTCAGCAGTAATAAACAATGACATCATGCAATTTGCAGGCAAATGAATGTAACTAGAAAATATCTTGAGTGAGATTACCCAGACTCAGAAAGACAAACATGGTATGTACTCACTCATAAGTGGATACTAGATGTAACACAAAGGATAACCAGACTAAAACCAACAGCTCCAGAGAATCTAGCTAACATGGAAGACCCAAAGAATGATGCATGGATTGTCCTGGGAAGGGTAAATAGATGAGATCTCCATAAATAAACTGGGGATGAGGGGGGCAATAGAGGGTAAAGGTTGGGGATGAGAACATAAGGGAATAGGATGGTCGAGCTGGAATAGTGAGTGGGAGTGGAAGAACAATGAAAGAGATACGTTGATAGAGGGAGAGACATCATGGGAACAGGGAGAAACCTGGTGCTAGGGAAGTTCCCAGGAATCCACAAGGATGACCCCAGCTTAGACTATTAGCAATAGTGGAGAGGGCGCCTGAAATGGCTTACCCCAGTAATCAGAGAGATTCACACCTTGACTGTCATCATAGAGCCTTCATTCAGTAACTGATGGAAGCAGATGCAGAGATCCATAGCCAAATACCAGGTTGCCCTCCAGGAGTCCAGTCAAAGAGAGGGAAAAGGGATTCTATGAGCAGGGGGCATGAAGATCATGAAGGGGAATCGTACAGAAATAAGCCAAACTAGTGGGAACTCATGAACTTTATCATCCATCTAATCTTATCATGATATCTTCCTCCAAGACAGTGGTAATAATGATATGGTACCACTTTAACCCATCATGGAAGTGACAAGCACAAGAAGTCTATCTCATCCCAAACCAATCACAAACCATGATGAAATCTGGAACTGGAAGGATTTTATTTGAAGTCATTCTATGACTTTAATGTGCATGCACCTCTTCAACAACACCCTGACCTTCACATATAAAAATTTAATCTGGGATTATGATAATGTTCGAGATTATAGCCTTTGGAAGCAAGGGTATCAGTATCCTAGGAGCAAGCCTCTCCTATTGTCTGTGCCTTATAAGAACACAGGAGAAGGTCTGACCTGCATGAAGTGATCAGTGTGTCCTCACTGGACATGATTTTGCCAGTGCCTTGATCTTGAAATCTCCAAGCACCAGAACTTTGAGAAATAAATATTTGTTATTTATTCCATGGCCTTTTTCTTAGAATAACACAACAGATTAAGAAACTTAAAATGGGTGCATGTTCCAAGAAAATTATTAGTGCATGATTGATATTGGTGAAAATATGTTACCTGATGTGATACTGAAAGAAAAATGATGTGCTCTGGAATTATAAATGTTTACCAAATCTTGAGATTATAATATAATAACATAATCTTTCTCCTTTATTTTCCTTCATTTAATTCTGTCCATGTATCTTTCAAATTCATGGCCACTTTTTCTTTAATTATGGTCTGTGACACTGGGCATGGTTTGAACATATATCAGACCTCAAAGGCCCCCTCCATAGTGACATACTTCCTCAAACAAGGCCACACCCACTCCAAGATCCCACTTCTAATAGTGCTACTCCCTTTGGGGGCCATTTTTTCAACCACCATATTCCACTCCCTGGCCCACAAACACTTGTAGCCATGTCATAATGCAAAAATGCACTCAGTCCAACCTCAAAAGTCCCCATAGTCTATCACAGTCTCACACTTACTTAAAAGTCTAAACTTCAAAGTCTCTTCTGAGATTCATGCAATCTCTTAAATGTAATCCCCTATAAAATAAAAATAAAAAGACAGATCACATACTTCCAACATATAATGGCACAGAATATACATTAACATTCTAAAATGTGGTGAGGGGAGCATAGCGAGGAAATATTAGACCAAAGCAAGACCAAAAACCAGCAAGACAAACTCTGCATCTCCATGTCTGATGTCAAAGCGCTTCTTTCAGTTTTGTTGACTATGACACACTTTCTTTCTCTTGGGCTGGTTCCATTCCTGTGAGCAGCTTTTCTTGGCAGGTATCTCATGGCTCTGTCATCTCCAACATCTTGGGGTCACCAAGGCAATCCAGGCTTATACTCCATAGCTTCGCACAATAGATTCTTTAGATCTCCATTACTGG
The DNA here is from genome assembly GCF_004664715.2 of Peromyscus leucopus. Lineage (NCBI taxonomy): Eukaryota > Metazoa > Chordata > Mammalia > Rodentia > Cricetidae > Peromyscus > Peromyscus leucopus. The sequence continues at coordinate 12,165,088 of NC_051074.1, forward strand.
ATGCCCCTGATACAAGCCTGACCTCAGTGGCTTTCCTCAGCTGAAGGGGCAAATTCCATAGCCTTTTCTTATTCTTAACCATTGGCTGAAGCTGTCAAGTTCTGCTGTTTGCCGGGGTTGGTTCATGGCCTCCTCATTCAATTACATCTTCACCAACATTCTGTTTTCAATGGTTTCCTCCACTGCCTAAGATTTGCTGTTCTGAGACTTGCTCTGTAGACCAGTCTGACCTCAAGCTCAGAGTTCTGTCTGCCACTTCTGGTATTAAAGGCATGCACAATCACACCTGGCCCTAAGCTTTCCTTTAATTCTTTTACACAAGTTGGAAACTTAGCTGGGTGGTATCTTGCCCCGTGGTAATCACTTCCTTTATGCTATTTCTTAATCTGTTTATCTCCTTAAACATAGGATTTAGCTCCATTTCACTTCCTGGTGTTCCTTTTCTCCTCAAATTATATATTTTGTAATTTATCCTGCTTAGCTTGCTCCTTTTCTTTATGAATTTTCATTGGAGTTACCACTAATAACCACATGACAGAATTTATACTAGGCTGTTTTGAGATTTCCTCTACCAATAGAATTAATCCAAAATGCTTCATGTTAGCCTCAGGCAGACACTTCAGACAAAGGCAAAAGGCAGGCACTTTTTTCACCAAAATATCACAAGAATAATCTCTAGGCCACATATTCTTCTCCTCTGAATCTCCTTGAGCCAGTTGCCCACAGTTCAAACATTCTCAGCACCATTGTCTTCCATGCTCCTACTAGTTTGGCCCATTAAGCAGCTCTTCAAGTGTTAATTGCTTTTCTAATTCACAGTCCAAAGGTCCATATTCATTCAAAAACTGCATGATCCAGTAGCCTATCACAACAACACCCCAGTCCCTGGTACCAACTTCTGTTTTATTTAGGGTTTCTGTTGATGTGAAGACACGCCATGATCATGGCAACTACTATAAAGGAAAACATTTAATTGGAGGCTTATATTTTCCGAGGTTCAGTCCATGATCATCATGGTGGGACATGGCAATGACATTCAGGCAAACATGGCGCTGGAGAGATAGCTGAGGGTTCTACATCTTGTGGAGGC